>NC_088985.1:15399006-15649006 GCF_963932015.1 Anas acuta
AAGTGTGTGTCTGTTCACAGAGGATTACAGCCCTACTCATGCAAAATATTTTGGAGATAATAAAGCCACAAAAATTACTAGGCTGCCTCTCTAAATCTTCCTCTAAAAGACTGGTGAAAAAGAAGTGCTTCATGGTGGAGGAGGAAAACAAGACGTGCATCACAGATCTACCCACAGAAGTGGTGAGCTCCACTTATTAAGAGCTTAATTTCTCTCTGAGCTTAGAAATGAACTTGTGTCTGCTGAAATCAGCAAGAATGTAGCCAGATACTTATCAAAAAACTCTTATATCCTCTTCAATAGCACAACGATTATGAAGCTAACACACCTTTGCATATCCTTCCAGCAGATCATGAGAATCAGAAGGGGAAAGAGCATTCTGGACATGATCCTCTGCACTTTTGTGTGCAGGGCCTGGCCAACTGGTACTAAAAAAGAAGTCAGGAGCTTTTTCCTTCACAGGCAAGATGCAGAATAGCCCCTAATTCATTTCCCTGAGCTTCCCAAACACTTAATAGTAAGACATTATGGCAGGGATGCAGAAGGGAGAATCAAAGGACTTAATTTGAGGTTTTGCTCTAAACTCAAGGAGCCTGTCAGTGTCCATTGACCATAAGGAAACACAGAGAAAGTATCTGACTTAGAGATGCAAAGAGTGGACTGAACACTCACCTACCTAATATCTCAGGCAACCACAACTACACAGAGATCTATGAACACTCCCACCACACCACCCCCACAGGCGGACAGAATTCTGGGGTCTTCCCAGCTAATCAGGTAATACTACTTAATAGGGGGGAAAAAAAAAAAAAGGCAGTATTACTAACATTGCATAAAGTAAGTAATAATACTTAGGTAATTACCACTTCTAAGAACAGTTGCTATGTAGACATCTCAGAAGTGGGAAAGAAACAAAATGGACCGGTAGAATATTAAGACGGAAGACATGTTACTTGACTATGGTGATTCTAGGTGATTAGAAAAAGAAAAAAATATGATCATTGCTCAACCACGACACGTTGGATTGGTTCATTCTTACAACACCCTTAAAGAAACAGGAAAACAGACAGACAGAAGAAACCTGACAGGTAAATATTAGTTGCACATGATTCAGGAGAAAATGCATTTCAACATCCATCTCTCATCCACTGAAAAACAGCCTACTGTCCTCGAGTAAAATTGGGATTCTAACACCAGTGTTTAACAACCACCACAAATCACTTAAATGTATTTACATATACACAATACACAGACTCGTGCAAAAAGCATGCAAACTCTTAAGGCTACTAATTTCTATTGTGCAACTTGAAAATTACTTTTATCAATTATTTTGCTTTTATTAGCACATGTAAACTTTAACCAAACTGAAGTTCAAAATGTAACCTCCTTTGCCTTTCAGGAAGATTTTTTTTTTTAAATATTGAATGATAATTACAGATCCCTCACAGAACACACAGATATGCATGTAACATACATCCCATCATGACAGTCATCATTGTGGTTTCAGGGGAACCATTAAAGCATGTGCTACTAAAGTCATACTGACAAATAATTGTCTGAGTTTAAAAATGACAAAAAAAAGTTCTAAAATATATTAAACCATAAATTTCCTAAAAAGACATTATGTCAGTGACACATGTAAACAAACATTAGGTCAGAGTCTTTTTATGTCACTACTTCAAGACTATGTGAATCGCTGTATGGATCAGGGGAGAAGATGACAACCTCTTCTGAGAAAGAAAAAAAAAAGCATTTCAAAGGAAAGGCAAGGGAAATCAGTTTCAATGTTTCAGTGCAAGACCTTGATTTCTTCACACTCACAAGATTCATTCAGCCTCTTCACCCAATGTTTGCATTGGCATGACGTTTCTAACTTAATCAGTAGAAAAATAGGAATTGAGATTATTTTGGAAGGCTTTCCCAACACTAAAACACCTAGCACTGCATTTTGGTTTCTAAATGCACTTCTTGAAACTATAATGAAATATTTCTTTCAAGAATGAATTTTCCACAAGGAAAAGAAATCTGTGGATCATCCCTGTATATCTATTGTGATAAAACTTCGCAAAGGAGGAGATACATTCTACCCATAAAGTTAGGACTCTTGCTATCCTCCAGCTACACATTTACATTAAGGAACACAATTCTTCTGTCAAGTCTTCCCGTGACAAGACACAAAGAGGAATCTGGAAGAAAAATAGAAGCCCAAGCAAAAACATTTTAATCTGCAAATCCAGGACAAGAACGATCAGCCTTTGCAAGATTTTTATGCAGAAAACTGTTTCAAAAATATGCCTCCTATTCTAAAACGCATCACACAGTAACTAACGGAACAATTTTTCTCTTGTCCACTTTATACATTGTTGACACCATTTTCCTTTGCCCTGTGCGCAAATCTGTAAGCCTCCAAAGCTCTGTATGTTGGTCACTCTCTCTCTTTTCCCTACTTCCCCTTCCCCCGACCATAATGGACGGTTCCCTCCTGGATATCCCAAAAGAGAAAGATGTGCCTGGTAAGTGGAAGAGGTCAAACATGAGCATAGCTATTTATTACATATACTGCAACCAGATGGAAGTAACTCATCCATCAAGGAACTCGTCATCCTCATCACATTAGCTTCTTATAAAAAGCCTCCTGCTCCTTCTCTGATCCACACGGTTCAGCTTCCTCTCTTCTATGCACTTTTAGAAAATGAACCTTCTCTAACCCCATTGCCGTTTTTTCCTTAAATCATTGCTACTTATCACTCCATGGTTATTTTTAAACTTTACTTTTATCAATACTCATCCTGTAGCTATGGGAGATATTAAAAGTGTACCAGGGCAAGGAAGGGCGTTTCTGACACTTGCTCCCTCATTCATCAGCCCCTCATAGGCCCGTTGGTGACAATGAAAAGATTTCACAATACTGTGCGGCAGAAACTCATTCTCCCACTCATCCATCATGCTCAACCTAGCAGCAGTTCTACTGACCTAATCTGTAATGCCTCGATGCTCACTGGAGATTTCTTAAAGGCACCCTTCATTGTTGTTAGTTACAAAGAATAAGCCTGTGTTATTAGATAAGGAGACTAAACAGTACAAGAATTAATGCAATATTGTTTTTATCACCAAGCCCCGCATTCAAAGACCGCAGAGTTAAGAGTGGGCGTGGGAGATGTCTTTTTATCTGGATTTTGTTGAAGATCATACCAACAGGAGATGAAAGAAGTTTTAAATTCACTTCCAGGTGTAGATCGGAATTAAAGCACCAAGTGTGATGCACTGTCACTAATTCATCACTTTTTGGCAGTTACAGGCTAATAGATGCCAGATATTCCACAATAAAACAAACCCACATTAGAGCTTGTTCTTCAGAAAATGACAGTCAAAAGTAAGACATAGCTGAATACTTTGCAGAGAAAAAAAAAAAAAAAAGCGTGTTCCATCAAAGGGAATAACCAGCATCTGCACAAGCAGTTGCACTAAAAATACATGGCACCATGAGAAATTTAATATAGATTTTGTAAGAAGAGAAACAAGAGAGCTGGATGTCAATGTGATAAAATCATACAACACCACAGAAGAATGACAGTGCAAACAGTAACTGATCAAAATAAATAAATAGCAATCAATGGTGAATGAAAGTGTCACTTCACTTAACTGAGTTAACTATTATTTTTGATAGAACAATGAATTGTTCATTCACAAATAAGCAAACTTAACAGTGCAAGATCTTTTGTACATGGAAACGATATTGGTCAAAGACTTTGTTACTATGAGGTTTACAAACAACTATGCAAAACTTTTAGCACATTATTTAATCACAGATATAAACATGTAGACAAATAATTGTTACTTTGCCAGTTTATTTACGGGCTGCGAGGACTGCCTAGGTGCCCCAAAGACAATGCCTTGATAGGCATCATCCTGTCACCCTCATTACTACCCAAGATCAATGCCCCACCATTCTGAGAGGACAAACCCATATTGTAACTACAAGTCCCCAGCCTACGCAAATATCTACACTATATATATATATATATATATATATTTTTTTTAATGGTTGTGTTTTACCCACAGGAGACCACATAAAGAAATTACGATATCAGAAATTGACAGACTTGCCCGAGATGACATGAAACCTGATACATTGCTACAAACTGATGCCATGATGAATTCTAGGCCAGATTTCTTATGCAAGAGTCTATCTTTCTGTCTTCATCTTTACATACAAGGTATAAAATGTCAGGCCTGGATAACAGGATTCATTAGTCACAATCCTCAAACGTAAAATACTAAATAAAATAGTCATAATTTATGCATGTAAAATGCTTACAATATGCATTATGCAGCGTATCAGGGACAAAGACACAATGATTCTCTTCGCTTGTCCGCTAAATCCTAGTGAGAACAAAACAGCAGAATATATAATTTTGTTTTTAATACAGTGCGCTATTCTGAGCAAAATAAGCTTCTTTGGCTAATAGAACAACAGTGAGGAGAATAACCTGGGATTCACAGTAAGATCTCCATCTGCAGTAGGCTGAAAGGCTGTGCAACTCAGTGTAGCATGCAATATTTACCTGCCCCGTTTAAAGTAGATATACATCACCTACTTTAAAAAGCCAACCATTGGAGGGTGAGGGAGTGGATTCTCCCACTCTGCTCTGCTCTCGTGACACCCCACCTGAAGCACTGTGTTCAGCGTTGGGGCCCCCAGCACAAGAAGGGTATGGATGTGGTAGAACAAGTCCAGAGGATGGCCACAAAGATGATCAAGGGGCTGAAGCACCTCTCCTGTGAACACAGGCTGAGGGAGCTGGGGTTGCTGGGGAGCCTGGAGAAGAGAAGGCTCTGGGGAGACCTTATAGCAGCCTTCCAGCACCTAAAAGTGAAAGCTGAGCAGGGACTCTTTGTCCAGGAGTGTAGGGAGGGGACAAGGGGTAATGGCTTTAAAGTAAAAGAGGGTAGGTTTAGATTAGATGTAAGGATGAAGTTCTTTACTATGAGGGTGGTGACGCACTGGAACAGGTTGCCCAAAGATGTTGTGGATGCCCCATCCCTGAAATTGTTTAAGGCCAGGCTGGATGGGGTTTTGAGCAACCTGGTCTGGTGGGATCTATGGCATTCCCTTGGCAGAAGGGTTGGAACTAGATCATTTATAAGGTCCCTTCCAACCCAAACCATTCTGTGATTCTATACTCAAATAGTGAGTGGCCATTCCACTCAAGACTATCAAGTCATGACAAATAGACTATAAAAAATGCAAGCAAACAAACAACCAAACAATAAATAAATGCATACAGTTTCACCTCCAACATTTTTTTCAAGCACTATTTAGATCACTTTTCCTCCACATCCCTTAAACAGAAAGAGATTTTGCCAAGTACTGAGCTCCTGCAACATACGAGGTCACTTATCAGAAAACATACCACATTTTACAGGTTTAAAACACTCAACAGAGCACACTGCATCCAACAATACGTAGGACAGAAGATCCTCAAAATAATACCTTTAATGTCATCATAGTACTAAATAAATGTGTTGCACTACAAAATTAGCTTTTAGAAGCTTTTTGGAAATTACAAGAGAAGAGGGAAACATTTCTTCCACTAGACTATCTTTAACAGCATGGGTGTGAATCCATGACACTTTCCAGGATGTTCACGTTGCCTTTTAGGGCATGATCTCTATTGTACGGTCCAATCATCGCCTTGGGTTAACTTCTAACACAAAGTCTCTACAACTTTTTGGGGTGCAAAGTACATAACCCCTCATTCGATTATGTCAAGTGAATGTTTTATGCCAATTTTCTTTAAAGCATTGCAAATCTACCTGTTCTGCAACATTTACAGAAATAGGAACTGCTGCTTTTTTTTCTTTTTTTTTTTTTTTTTCCAACAGTCAAGAAATTAGACCCTTAGAGAAACCTTTCCTAAATAATGGATTTATCTCATGTTCTACTGAAACCACTTCCCAGCAGAATGTTAGTCAGCATACTCCTATATATCATATCTTTAGCTATATTAACTTTTCCATAAGTAATTTAGTATGCCTATCCACTTGGAGGAAAAAAAAAAAAAAAAAAAAATTTGCAAGCTTTTGTATCAACATCCATCCAATAGTTAAAAAAGAAGCCAGTGACTTAAGAAGGATTTGAGGTACCCAAGCTCCCTGCAGAATGTGACCCTGAAAAAAAATATTACTTGTAGATGGTGTATGTTAATCACTGATCCCTGGAAATCTCATCTGAAACATGTCTAATCAGTAATAACCAAACTGTCATACTTTGAGATGACTACATTTCCCAGAATAGCTAAGACTGTTCCAAGGATCAAGATTCATTGTCCCTGTCCTGAACAATTAAAGTCAGGATTCTCCAACATTCAGGTTAGAGCTGCTGCTTTCTCTTATGTCAGGACTAGCGCAAAGCTTCTCTGCATCCTGCAAGCAGAATGAGCAATTTTGAAGACACCCGACCCCCCTCATAATACTTGGAGCTCAGTAGGAGACCAATCCACGGACAATTTTCCTGTCCTAACTTGATGAGCTTAAATTTTTATTAGAAGAAAGTAATATTACAGCTCAAATGAACTGATAGATGAGAGAAAGCCACTGCAACAAAGGCATACACACCGGCCTATAATTTGGACATCACAAATCATAATTAAAATGTAAAGTCTCCAATATAATGAACACATAGCTAATTTAACATGCTTATAAAACAATGCAAGCTTTTTCTAAATGATCTTTGATAAATTAAGGTATATTGACAATTGTATTTATAATACTGTATTTTTATTTTTTTTTAAATATATGCACTGGGTGCAGGACCATCACAGCGAGGATGATATGGTTTTCTGCACCAGGGGAACAAAGAAGGACACTTTTTATAACCTCAAAAGGCAAAAACCCATTTCAGAAAATGTTATTTAACACACTGATGTGATAAGGTTGAAATTCTCTGACCTAAGACAAGCTATTATTGCTAACTGCTCCCTAAACCCCACTACTGTGCTTTGGGCTTGTTTATTTATTTATTTATCAGTCTTCCACTTTTCTAAATCCAGCTGCAGACCATCTGATCTCTGCTTTCCTCTTAATGGCTTTTCATTTTTAAGAATCATTTCTTAGAGAAATAGGTTTCAGTCTTGAGCAACTTATTTTATTAAAAAATGAGTTGCAGCTGTAAATACTATCAGTAGTTTTAAAATGGTATTTTCAAACTAACTTGAAGACTTACAAAAAATAATGCTTTATATTCAAAGAAAATAAGGTACAATAATTAATCATGAGTATTTATATACTATGCTTCACATTCCAAGTTTTTATGAACAGTACAAATTCACAAAATATCACAAATACACAAAACTCCATATATGGGGACTACTTGACTTTTTGCCAGGTAAGAAAACCCCCTTCAGGTAGAAATGAAAGGGCATGGGCTGGACAGAGAAAAAATACAGAAATACATTTTGCGCCTAGATTGGCAAAATGAGTCTGAAACCTTTTTAAGTCTTTTAATACAGTATTCTGATCAACAAAGTGAAGGAAGCAACTTCCACATGCTTTTTGTTTAATAACATATGATGATATGAAGCAAGAACTAAACTACAGCTGGCTGCAACTGAGACTACAATATCACTCAACATCTTCAGGAAGTCCTGATAATTTGTTTTACACTGTATGAATTTTGATCTTAAAATGTTATTCCTCATATTTCCTAACCATAATATGCTATGGTCAAACACCTTTTTCTGTAGGTCAAGACCATGGCCCAAATGCCAAGGTGTAAGAGAAAGTGATGAATCTTTTTCAAGGTACTTTAAAAGAAAAAAATCTGTAATACATTTACAACAAAATCTGCCATTTTTTTTTTAACCGTCCTCTACACCAGTCCTAAAGAAGGCAAATATCACAGAAGATAATGGTGGTGAGTTGAGTTACTCACTTTCCAATTCTACCACTTGGGTTGGCAAAACCAATGGAAAATGCAAATACTCAACATCTTCAAGTGTACCACAAGAAAAGGGAAAGCTACAGGAAGAACTGCAGGAATGTCCTGGGTCAGCAGGAACACTTTCCTCTGAATTGTATTATATTTTGGTTGAATTTGTGAGGCTAACTGGAACTGTGCAACTAGCTGCCTCAGAAAAACTTGAAAATCTCACCTCCAGTTCAAAATAGCACATTAGCAAGAAAAAGCACGATGCCACAGACAAGTTGGTATCATTTTATTTGAATCACAGCACACCTTAATCCATACCAGTATCCAAGATTAGGCATGCAGATTCAAATCAAGTGAAAGGAGATTTTTGGAGTTGCACGTTGACAAAACGCAACATTTATCCTAAGATACAGATAAGGTCCATAAAACACTAACAACCTTGTCTTTTATGGTACAGCCTGCGTATAAATCCTGAGATCAAAAGACCCAAACGTTAAAACAAACTGCTAAAATCTTGCTGCAGAAGTAACACCAAACTACCAAACTTATCCAGACTGTTAAAAATACAAAGCATGTAAAGGAGCTGCTGGAAAATAGCTACTACTGTGTCCTGGTACTCTACTGAATGTGTTTACCAAGCAGGTATTCGTTGGATATTCTTTTTAATCTGACCTTAAAAAATTCTGGAGAAAGCCATTTCAGAATTTTTCTTCAACACTTATCTCAAAAATGGCCCATTTGATTCGTGAACATCTCTAATGTATATCATCAGTGACTGAAGGAGTTTTTTTTATATGATTTTTGACAATTTAACAAGTCCTCCTGACAAATTAAATGGTTGTGTTGACAACTTAACTGTACTGCCAATCAATATTTTCAATTACTTTCATTGTCATTCAGAAAAAATACAACACGAGGTCATACAGTGGTAAAACCAAGTAAAGAAAATAAAATGATGCAGAGTCGTGGGGGAGGGGTCTGTGGGAGGGGACTGAAACTTTGAGGCACAACATGCAATTTAAACACTCTTTGTTTTTCAGGGGAAAGGTTAGGTGTTTCAGAATAACTTCTCTAATTTTAGATCTTGGTGACATCTCACTGAGAATACAACACGGTTTTCTTTCTTCCCATAAGCTATTTAAAAAGTCATTAAACTGGAGCTGCTGCCACATGGCACTTCCACTGAAATCATCCTCTTTATTCCATCACTTCACATCATAACCCACATGTTCTTAACTACTAAACCAGCCCTACACAAGGTAGATAAATGCAATTCGGAGAAGTTACACGTCAATTAAGGATTTTTAATATCGGATTCTTAGGTCAAAGTCCTGACAGACCAGCTCTTTAGTGGGGAAAGAGCTGTAGTTTGAAACATTTGTGCCATGTTGAAGAAAAACTTCCTACACATTGGACTCCTCACAGTTTAGCCCTGTTGAGAAATTAATGCCTAATGGCCACAAGTTCACACAAAGCCAGTAGCAATTCAGGGTATAAAAAAATACATGAACTGAATGACCAAGAAATTTAAATGTCAATTTTCCTTCTCCTTAACACACACACACAAAAAGAATAATAAAAGTTATATGACTAATATTTATTGAAAAGAGAAAAAAGGAGGGGATGGGGGAATGGCTCTGCTGCTTTTTTCCCCCACATGCTCTTATTTTCCCAAGTGATTCTGGCAGGTTGAATCACTTGGATTCCATGCCAGAGGCTGTCAAAGTGAAAGCAATGGTTCCCTGTTGTGTAGATGCAACTTGCTAACAGGACCCGTGCTGGAAGACCCATGCTACTGACCTGGCCATCCACTGCACCTGTGACCTCTACACATTTAGCAATGATCAGGCAGTTTAATGCCAAATCTCTTTCCTCACAAGATTCAGTCTGTAAATGGAAATTAAAGCAAATGGCCAGTAGTTGCCATAATCATACTATTTTGTGGCTCACCACCTCAAGAAAATTTGTTCACACATGTCCAGACACCCGAGGAGACAGCCAGGGGAAGCACACAAGCACGCAGCCAATACAAGAAGAAAAAGGAGCATTTAGAAGTATGTTCAAGGAAAGTAACTTTCAGATGAAAAGCAAAAAAGCATGCAAAGATGCATTGGAAACAGTGCAGGTAGCAAGCAGATAAATGATTTGAGGCTGGGTTAAAGAAAAGTAAAAGGAAAGAAAGGTATGAAGGTGAGTCTAGTTTTCAGTTAAGCATCAACATTTTAAAGGAGAACACCCCAAAATAAATAGTAATGTTAAAAGCTCACTACTGCATATATTATATACATTGTGTGAGGCAACGTAATCATTTCTGCATGAGCATAATGTTGTCCTATTTTTTGTCAGAAGTCCTCTGCTGGAAAAATAGCTTCAATAAAGATATTTACTAACATCAGTATAACTTATAGAATAACCAGAATAAACAGGGTGAAGTCCAGTATTACAAAAGCACATTGCCAGTAAGGTGATATTTATTACTGGTCAACCCATTCATAGATTTTGTTCTCCTGCTATTAGAAACCAATTTATTTTTCACTGCCATATGAGGGAGCAAGAGTGGGGCAAGGTTTTCAGGCAATTGTGTATTTTACAGCCCAGACCTGATAAAGAAACGTGGGGAGACAGGAAGGACTCTTTTTTTCCTCACAAGACTGGAAAAAGGTGTATTGATATAGTGATTAAACACTGAACAATTAGAGTACTCTTGGAAAAAATCCAATGAAGTCGTTGGCCACAAAAATCTGAAAATCATGAAAGAGATCACAAAATATTGCCACTGACAATAATTTATGGTGTCTCCTTTAAGCCTAACATTTTAAAGTGGATTTTAAAATCTCTTCTGCATTAACTCAAAATTTGCCACTTTATATTAAGATTTTTTTTACATTCAGTTCTAATTTTTAGACATTTTTTATTATTTGTACCAGTTACATTTAACCAGTCAAATGCCTAGGAGACACTTTCAGTTAGCAAAGGCAAACTGAATAACTGATCCCTTCTTTTTACAACTGTTGGAAAAATATAAAAGATCACAAGTGCTGCGATGTACACATACATATACATATATATATATAAAGCTACATCATCGTCTTCATCATTTTAACATGCACTGTTATTATTCAGGTCAGTAAGCTCCCAAAGCTACAGATTCACAGATATACTTTGGTGCAACAAAAAAATAAAATTTGTCTTATGAAGAAGCAGCCTACAGAAGTTTATGTGAAAAGACTGACTTCTTGAAGGAGATTCCATTGCTTGTGTTGCTGCAAAACCAATGGATTCTGCACAGTTCTGTTAACCATCAGCAATTATCTTCCTGTCAAAGCTAAAGGTAACAAATTTCCCCATATCCAGCAAGGCTATATCATCAACCGGACACCAGCATCATTTGACGGAAACTAAATCACGACACCAGCCAAGAGCTCTGACAGACAAATGTGCTGCCTCCGAAAATCTAGGCCTATCAGTCAGAGGAGGAAAAAGGTTCTCTCAGCTGGTCTTTCTGAAAAGAGATTAAATGTTGTAGATTCTGTAAGTACAGTACCAAGCAAATCCTAAATATGAGAATTATTAATGGACTTTACCACTGGTCTTTTTAATCTTTTGCCAGCTTATGCTCATCTATTTAACTGTGGTCTGTCTTGTTTCCTGATGGACATAAAAGGCAGGAACCGTGCATTATCCTAGTCTTAATCAGAGACAGCAGCACAAGAACAATGTACCTCTACCTATCATATGGGTAACAATTTAGCACTAGCTGTTCTTTTATAATGAAGACTGTGTAATAAAAGATACCTCTAATATGTCCTGTCCTTATACTTAACAATAACATTCATTTCATGATATGCTATGTAATGGGGATATCACTTCTTAACCTGCACAGTAACAAAGTACTGCATTATCACAATGCAATTGCAGTTTGGCTGGAATTTCCTGATAATCTGTAGCTGGAACTCGCATTTTTTTTTCCCCAAAGGGACATACAGTACAGTAGATCAGCCTGTAACTGCAAAACTACAATTTGAGTATAGCTATCTTTAACCCATGTAATACCCACGGTATAAAAAATGTGATGCTTTGTAAAGTGGTGCTATATATTGTTAAATAAAAATCAAAGAACTTCCATTGACAAGTCAGTGAGGTATTTTTCTTACAGGATCTGGTGTCACATTAAATGAAATCACAGGCACAATTTATCTGGTGGAAGTTCCAGTGGAAAGCCTATGAGAGGGACTTGATGTCTGAGGGGATTGATAGTACCAGAAAATGCCTTTCACCCCTAGGTCACTGGTTCAAATGTGGGCCAAGCCAGTTGTGACCTAAAGCTGTTACTATTTGACAGCTGTTCGATGACCTATGTGAAATGAGCAGATTCAGACTGGTACCTATCAAAGAGATGTCCACTCCAAAAGGAACATACAGCTGTAGTAGACATCAATCATCCTCCTTGTTGGAAACATCTGAGGAGCTTCCAGCAGCTTTAGAAACTGTATGGGCTGTATGGACGTGGTTCCCTGAGGCACCAGCTCCACACAGGGGCTGCTATACACAGCCTGCTTTGGGAAAGACCACACATACGAACATCCTATATTTCATAAGCCTGGAAGAGTTTTAGACCCGTGAGACTGCTTTCCCGTAAAGCAAACGTAGCCCTAAGTTAACTTAAACTACAGACAACCTCCCCCCCAAAACATACTGTGAAATCTGATAATTAAATTTTCAACTCCAGATTGTATTTTACCACAAGTGTTTACAGTTCACACATAGAAAAGACTAAGTTAAAACAAGGTTCAATTTAAAAGACTACATTGTTTCCTACTTTTTTTCTTTTTTTTTTAATTTTAAGTACTCTGCCAAATTGGGAAATTTTATATAAAACAGAACAGAAGGAACAAGGCCAAGACCTGGAGTTAAGTGAGAAACAGAGCAGCAAAAGAGACACAAAAGTGTATTTCAAGTTTCATGCAGCTACCTTCTATTCTAAATATACAGGACTGGGTACTTTTCCCTTCTTTGGGAGACTGCAGTTCAATAGGAGTTCTCCAGAGAGCTTAAACATAAATTAAACATTTTCATATTGGGACCGACAGTACTAGATTGTGTAACCTGAGGAAAGACAGCTACTACTTTTTTCCTTTCCTTTTTGATAAGAGCAATATATTTTGCTCTTACATAAAGAGCAAAAACTATTCCCTGCTTTAAAACAAAGAGTACACCAAACATAGATATAACAGCATGAAAGTTTCCAAATCACCACAAGCCTACTTTTCTGTAGTTTTAGAGCTCGCATAATAAAGTACCAAACACCTTCTAAAACCCAGAACCAAAAAAGGGATCCTCTTAATTTAGCTTCATGGTGAGCCTCAGATCAATTAGAACATGAAGCACAGATGAGATATAGCATGAGGTATTTATTTTAAGTTCTTAATCGTTTAAATACATTAGCATAAACAAACTTCTGATACTTGTATGAACCCAATACTGCTGCACGATTTTAGAAACATAAAAGCTAGAAACTATTCAACTGAAGAATTTAGTTTTTTAACAGCTAGCTTATTCGCTATTAAAGTAAGCATTCAAACCAAAGAAAAAGCTAACCTGGATAAGCGATGAAAACTCTTAGCTTGACTCTACTTTTAACCTCTTTGTGATACCTAAATTGCATAAATAAACAAGCTATTCTTATTCTGTGTCAAAATTACACTTGTGAAGCTCTACCTTTTAATTAGCATGCTTTATAATATAGAACAAAAAGTATAATGAAACACATAATTAAAGCATATGTCATGCTGAATCATCTTCATTTATATCACAATACACCAGTACCACACTTGCTACAGGCTCTAAATGCTATGGAGGGAGGACATTTTTTTATCTACCACAAGGAAATTCATCCAAGAGTCCACATTTGTCTAAATTAATCCTATTAATGTACTTGCCACTGCTTGTTGCAAAAGGACCTATACATATAGTTTAAGATTACAGCCAGTACTTCCCTTGTTCTACATACTGATCAGTGCATGTATAGGGGTATGGGCAAGAGGAGAAAAGAAATAAAATGAAACTACCAATTTTTTCAGCCTGTCACAGCATAGTAACTGAAGTATGTTATTTTCCTTTACAAATTAATATTTCTGTTACAAACCATTGAAGAAAGTTTATAATGCCAATAACACCTGAGAAATCAGTTACTACAGTTAATGACTGGTTTGGTAGATTGTTAACTGCTCTTAACTTCCCATGAGTGGTTAACTAACAAACCAGTCATTACCTACTTCATGGGGATTAGAGGTTAAACATAAACTTGATTACAAGCTATAAATGTGAGTAATTTGATATGTTATTGGTTATTACAAAAATATATGGTAATAATTTCCTCTTTAATGAAAGGAAGCATGTTTTTAGTGGTCCCTAGTTTCTTGTTGAGGCTTAGGAAAAGAGATCAGTGAATGATTAACAGCTACACTCTGATGATGGGCATCTGGGGCTAGGTGGCAAAAATGAATGCTCACCACTTATCTGTGTCATTACACTAAAAAAATATCATTCTATCTGTACAATAAACAGAGGATTTGTAAGCAGTGTTCTTAAGTTTCAGTTCAAAATGCCTGTGGCTGGCAGACGCAGTTTTTGCATGCACATGCCTAGGGGAGGAAAGTTAATCCATGGTTATATTCTCAATAAATCACAAATTTGAAGGATTCAAATATATATAGTTATTAATTAATCCAAAATAATCTTTCCAGTGTAATGGTGTCATTACTTGTAGGAAACTGGAATATACTTTTGCTTTTCAAGACCATAAGGTAAAACTAAACCACAGAAAAATAATAAACATCTTTGTTATATGAAATAGAAACATCTGAATCAAAGTGATTAGCTTAAAAATCATTGATAACCTGTGAATTTTCCCAACTGTTCTGCACCTTCAAAAAAGTTTTTAGAGCAATGTTGTTTCTATTACTGTGCTGCTTGGATTTCTGTGATACATCCTGTATTCTCATACCCCTGCTTCTCAGCACTTTCTCTTCAAATTTGAAGATACTTCCTGACAGAAGATATGCATGCAGAAATTATATTATTGTTACTGAATAATGGGAAAAATGTTTCCCAAACCACTATAGAGAAATTACACTGACTACATTGACCATTTCATACAATTTTACTAAATACCTGTCCCTATCAGCCCCTATGTCCATTGCTGGATAGAGTATAAGGAACAAATAAGTCACAAAGTCAACAGGCCTCTAGCCTTGTCCTGACACAAGTAGCAGAGCCCAAGGAAACAAATGAAAAGGTGAGCTAAACTTGTGAACGTGCCTGAGGCACCTTGAACTTTTACTCCAGCAGGGCAACAGGAAGCATGCTAGAGTACTTCCTTGCTCTGCCTCCGCTGTGGAAGTTTGGTCTTGCAAGTGGCAGAATGGAAAGCACGGGTCATGGCTTGCCTGCATCTAGGGAAAAAGCATTTGTTATCCTGTACTGCATAAGACATAAAAGAAATACAGGAGTCTGCACAAAGGTAGGACTTCAGAGGACGATTTATGTTCTTCTGCATCACTCAGACCTCAGACTTCTGAACCTCTAGGAAGAGTGGGTTGTTCAGTATTCATCAGAGAGTTAGGACGGGGGTAAAGGTTTGAAGCTTCCCAGGGCTGTGTAAAGCACCAAAGAAGCTACTTATGCATTTACTAATCTATATCTATTAAATTAGATAGTAAATATATATAAGATGGTCAGCACTGATCACCAAGACTGATCAGAAGAGCTCGCTCTGTCCCAGAATTGATACCTGTCCAAACGATTACTGTCCAAATGTTCAGAAATTAATAGGTAAATCTTAGCCTTTAAGCTTGGTGAGTTTGGGAGGTAGATCACAGAAACAGGTCCAGAAATATAAAAAAGCTAAAAGATGAATCAAAGTCTGGGTATCTAAACATCTAGGTGTATAAGCTAAAAATAAGACAGCTATTCACTGTATCCTCTACTGCCAGCACAAACTGAAGAAATAATTTTGTACAACGTAGGGCAGAGAGTAACTTGGATTTCCAGAGATGAACAGAATGCCTTAATCCATTGGCAAACACTAGAAAGAACTAAAGCTGAGGTGGGGCAGAAAAATACCATTCTACAGTCACCCTACTGAGCTCAACCTAAGAAATAACCTGCTATGTTCTATGCTAATTAAAGAGTTTGAACAGCCTGTAGCACCGAATCTCAAGTATATTTTTGTGGCATTAAGACAATGAAGTAGTAAGTAAACTTGGCAAGTTCTAAAGACACTCACAAACTTCAGCTTAACAGAAGAAGGAAAAAATATCCTATCATGAAACTCTAAAAGCACATTAAGACAGAGATTACAAAAGCATTCATCATCACAATCATTTTTGTTTTTCTTTAAAATTAAAAAGAGAATTGAAGTTATTGAGGGAGATGGTACTGAACTGCTGTTGGAATGTTAGGCTTGGAGGATCAAAAATGTCATACATCTAAATATATGCAATTAAAATTATATCGGCCATGGGGGATGGGGGAAGAAATCAAACCTGTGAAGTTGACTCAGAGAACAGCACTCACAAAGAAAAAGCATTGTTGACTAAAACAGAAACATGGACTCCAGCAAAAAAGGCAAATTCCCTTAACCTCTGGCTGTAACGTTATAGCCCACTGTCAATCAGCTCCTAACCTGTAGTTCTACAGTTTAATTTATGGCAAGCCACAAATTATTTTTAAAAATAATGTTTTCTTTTGGAAAAAATATGTTACTTAAGAATGGCAGATACATACAGTTGAAGAGAAAAAGGAAAAAACACACACAACTCTCCCGAATTTTGATGATAGTTTTTTACTTTTATTGTTTCTTTTCTCATTAAGAGTCTTGTAACACCGGGAAACTACCTCCTACTAAAAATTTGGCCATCACTATATACACCTTCATCACTATGGTGACACTATAGCATCATCAGTACAGCCACCTTATTTTCTTAAGGCCCCAGTTTATTTACTATGGTATAAGAATATATTTAATGATATTATAGGCAGTGCAGAATTCCTTCCAACAGCTGAGACTCAGGAAAAATGTGGTTTCAATGATGTTCTGTGTGACCCCACCCAAAACAGATTGGTGCTTTCTGCACCAGCAATTAGGATGTTTTCAACACGGGAAGGGGTAGGTTGTGTATGTACCATAGCAGCATATGCTAAACAGTATTAAGTACTGCATATACAGGCCACCAGCTTTGCAGCTCCATTTTAGCAATAATACTCAGCATTTTTATGTTATGATTATTATACAATAAAGACATGAAGTTCTCATTATGCTATTGGTGCAGATATGATAGCGTTTATACAGATTCTTAAACTTATCAACCCACTACTTTAAATCACTGGAACTGCTGCTGGTTTGTGATCAGCTGAAAAAGAATTGCACATCAAAACAGTGGGTGCTGGTTCTTGTTTTCTGCTGGAAAATTCCTTCAAACACAAAGCCTTCAATGACAACACCTTCTAATGCTGCATGGAAATTTCGGGCAGGTTGACATCAGAAGATTTACGGCACCTTTCAAAACCAAATACCGGGTACCGGGAACCATCACATCCAGTCCAAGTGACATTCCCCAGTACACACACCTTCCTGCAGCATGCACCCCAACCTAGCAAGCTCCACTTTAGTGGTTCCCAGCCTGGAGTAGCAGCCTGGAGAAGCATCTCGTCCTGTGCCTGTTGCCAACCTCAGACTCTCCCCTCTCTCTGCCCCAGTGCCTGCAAGCTCTCCAGGACAGGGCCATGTCACAATGCTCCACCCCAGGTCTGAACCTCCAGACTGGTATTGGCACCTCCCACACCATCAGAAGTCTGTCCTTCATACAGCATTTTATCAGCCTCACTATGTACGGACAGATAACCCCAAATGAGATGAGACAGAAAGCAAGTGAGGAAGCAGAAGCATTTAACTACATATGAATTTAGAGTCAAACATCAATTTTTTTAGCACACTGTAATTTTGTAAATTGCTTAATAATGATTGAGAGTTTTCTCTAGGAGGAATTTGAATTGAGAATCAAAAGTACACACAAGTTTCAGATGCAGAAAGTGAGTTTTTATTAAAATAAACCTTTAAACCTGTCTCAATGTATTTTCAAGTAGTTAATGTAAATCAGAAACAAAAAAAAAAAAATACAAGTTGAACAAACCTTCACTAATCATTGCCAAGAATATTTTCAAGTGCTGGGAGATCCGCCCCTTCTCTTTTTGGGGGGTGGCCCTAGGGGAGGGATGGTATGTGGGAGGGAAACGATTAAGTGCATAAAACATACTTGAAACATATCCAGTGCATTTTAAAAGCTGAAAATAAAGGCTCGAGAAATACATTTTGGGGACTGAAAGGAGAATTGATACAGAAAGCTAACCTGGCATGATTTTAGGGGATATATCTAAAAAGCCTAATCATTGATAATTCACAATTTGTGAGCCTGGTGGGATTTCATGCAGAGCACTAGCCTCACTAAGGTAATTGGTGCTATTGAAACAACACTGGCTCAGCAGCATGCTGCTTTCTTCCTCGCCTCTGGGCACAGGAAGGATCAATATTTGTTAGGATTGCTTCTTGTTCCAACAATGTAAGATTTACAATACTTGCTAGGATTCTCACTTTGTCTTCACACAACTCATCAGTGGAACCCAATTACTAACCTCAGACAAACAACATTAACATGAGCCTCTATGCTTCTTTATTGCCCTTCATCCAAGTCTCATTTCAGGGTCTTCAGGCAGTGCCACTATAACAGATACTACACTTTAAAGTGTGCTCCAAGGAATAAATTTTCAGTCTTTCATTACTCGTACCTTGATTTACTTCATATCATCTTGCCGCTATAGACAAAGATAACACACTGTAAATTACAGCCATCCTGTCTTGTAGTTTCAGAGGTAGGGGGAAGGCAGGGAGTGATGCTTTTGTGCTACAATTAGCACTGGGCACCAGAGCTTCATTGCTATCATCAGTAGTGACTGAGTCTTGCTTATCAAAGATGCAAACCCATTATTTCACATAAACTCGTTTCCTAAATTGCTGTATATTTATTTCATACTCTGATAAATGAGAAGCTCTACAGTAAAAGAAAAATACATATTTTTATATTGTTTATTGCATTAACTTCAGATAGGTAATCTCATTTAACTTTACTCATGGGGCTATTTCTGTAAATTTTTCAGTCCTGATGTCTTAATAACACAGTGGCTTCCGATAGTTTGCTGTTCATTACGATCTCATTCAAGCTCAATACACAGAAGCAAAACCCCAAACCAGATAATTCTGTTTCAAACATTTTAACTATTCGTGCAGAGTTGGCAATAGAAAGCTTGGAAAACAGTCATTGGAAAAATTCCTTCAAGTTAGCTGTTGCAGTACCCCCTTATTTGTCCTACAATTTCCTCCATCCTCCATCCTATTCCAGTGGCTGATAACTAAGAACATTAGTTTTATGCGACTTGTCAAGCTCAAATGAAAAGAGAGCTAACTTTAATGACACTGCAATTAATCGCCCCAATAGACAGACAGCTAAAAGACAAGATATTGACTTCATTAAGGATAATGTATTATGTCATTAAGTTGGTAGGGTCACCTTGTGTATCATATATGCTCGCTAATATATTGGCATTTTCCTCAAATAAGATAAATTCAGATGAGTGATAAAGCTGATTAGAAAATGTTTAATCTAAAGAGGCTAGTTTCCTTATATTCCACTTTGCAGCTCCAGGTATAAGTAGACTAGTAAAACCCCATTATAGAACCGGGTTTACCTCAAATAACAGATCTTAGCAATTTATAATCTTTTGGGGCTTTTTTGTTCAACTCCCTGCCCTCCTCCTGTCCTCCTCTCTCTCTCCCCCCCCCCCGCCCCCCCCCATCTTATTTATTATTTGCCCAGACTGAATTTCAAATTTGTTTTTAAATGTATAACCAATTTCAGTACATGTAAGATTAAAATGACCACTGCATGCTATATTAGTACTTCTGTATGTTCTGTATGAAGGCTTAACCCTTTACAAAGGCTTAACCCTTTACAAATCAGGAGTTAAAAATGAGTTTAATTTGAAAGAGCTACTACAATAATGAGCTATTATAAATTCAATCATTCCTTCCAATTAAGAAATTTCCCTTTTTATCCCAATCTAAAGGTAGTTTTGCTGGGGAGGATTAAATCTATTTTTTTAAAGCAATACCATGGAATATTTGCCAATTAAAATACATGTGAAAGCAATTCATGCCACTTAACATCACGCAAATTAAACAGTTTCTTGACATTCACTGCCTTCCTAGGACACTAGGATACAGTAGGCAGGCATGTTTCTTGCACCAGCATTATTTTCTAAGATTTCCAAGTAAACAGAAACCTGCACATTTTGTTACATTAATGACTACCTGCATATTCCAGGTTTGTAAATTACTTAATAATGTAAGGTAAACCATCTATGTTCTACAAAATAAATAAATAAATAAATAAAATATACACATTGTCTTCCCATTCCATAAACATTGTTTCAACAAACTGAAATAAAAAAATAAACAGGATCCTTTATTTAAAAACCTCTTCAATATAAGATTATGCTACTGTGTTTAGATTTGCATTTATTAAAGGAAGACCTTTCAGATGCCAGACTGGTTTATTCAGATCTGACCCAACAGCCTAAATCTTCTGCAATCTTATTTAAAAAAATAATTTGAAGTATCACAGTAAGTAAGTTATATAGTATGCATAAGACCTGGGTAAAAATGTACAGATTTGCTTCATCCAGTAAACAGCAACATGGTATTTTAAAATGAGCATGCTTGTTTGCCTGTTGCTATTAATTTGTTTCAGCAGTTCCTCAAGAAAAAAAAATGATACTCTGAAGGATAACAGTCTGTTAATGGTCAGTTCGCCTCAACACTACCGTAGGCAACACACAAAACCTCCTTTTAAAGAACAAACTCTAATTAGCATCGCCTACAATTCCTCATTCCAAACCATACCTTTTAACCTGTACCCCATCTTTTCCAATATTTCCATTAAGGTTGTCAAAAGCAGAAGTTTGGGAACCTTTCTTTGTGACCTTGGCATTTCTTCTCAGGCTTAACGTATTGGCATTTTTTCCTCTGACTGCATTGCTTCTCATTTGTCATGATTATTGTTGAATTTTTCAACTGTCATTCCCGAACGTAAATCAATGGTTGTCGACTTCCCCTTTGTCATATCTGCACTGCCAACAGCCTTTCCCTTCTAAATGAGGCTTCCTCCCTTTCCATCCATTAAAAAAGGCCTGTCTTTTGGAGAAGTCAATCCTTTGTTAGGTCACTCCATTTATCATTCTTCCAATCAGTACCTGACACACTTATTCAGCCAGGTCTTCAACCACACAATCATTGTTCATTTTGGGAGGGGGGAGAAGGGGAGAAAGAAGGGGGTACTTTATTTATGCGTGGTGTTTTTTGCCATCCATCTTGACCAGTTTTCTATTTTTCAATGCCCTTGTATCTTTAGGGTCCTCACATGCTTGAAGGAAACATGAAATTTATTATTTTTTTTTTTGGAGAGGAGAGGGCGGGGAGGGGAGGGAGGGGGGAACACACAATGCTCCCAGTGGGGAAAAAGAGGAGAGCACATGCTTAACCTGAGAAAACACTTTGCTGTTATTTAAAATAAAGGGATACTAAAAGTGGGAGAAGCATCTAGCATAGCAAATTCAGTTCTGTTACAGAAGGACTCTAAAAAAATCACTTCTGTTTAAAAAAAAAAAGTGGAACAAAAATAGGAATGGATTGCATGACCTTTTTGACAAGGTTTAAGTCATATAAAGTTATATTACAATAAAACCAGTTTCTAAGCAGAATATTGGTTCATAGTGACTTACAGAAGCCTTCAGGACATGACTTGTTCAATAAAGAAAAGGAAGTTAGTATCTGTTATTTATGCGGCTACAGTCACGTTTGGTTGAACAAATTCACACAGCTTCGATCCCCTCTACTAATATTTCAAACAGGTCTGCAAACAATGTTATTAAGTTGCCTTTGTCATTGCTGGGTATTAGGTTAAAAAAAAAAAAAAAAAAAAAGCCTGAAGTTTATTAAAGCCACACACAAAAGCAACAGATTCTTTCTATCATTTCCTGTTCTCAGGTTAGAGATGAGTCAATAGCTAACATGTACCCATCAGGCATCCCCACCCCCAGATTTTTAGGGACACAAAAAGAAACAACTACACCAAGGTCTAAAAAACACCCTTCACTACAGCAAACTGATCCCAAGCTCCTTCTATTATGAAAACATTACCCCATGTCATGTGTAAGTCTAGCCACTTCCCATTAAATAACTCAAACGGGAAAAGAGCACAGTGCACATCATGCAAGGGTAATTTCTTTCAGAAAGTAAAAAGAAAAGAAGCAAGCTCCTACTGCTATTACTTCACAATGTGATAAAACACTTCATGTGAGGTCAGATCCACAAGTTTTACTAAAACCTTGAGCAGTAGTAATTAGCAGGAGTGCTTACTGTCTGGAGATCCTGAGGCTGCAAAGACAACAGACTCAGGTTCAAGCATCATGCAGACTCATTCCATACTTCTGTTAACCCGATCCTTTACCCCACATACAGACAGTTTAGTGCAATTTCCTCCCATCCTCTCTTTCTAAAATGTGAAAACACGAAGTCAGGCAAACTATGCAACTATTTTCTTCCAAGATCTTTCCAAAAGGAAGTCTGCTGGAAAGCCTTCAAAATCCTGCTGCCTTCTAGATCACCATGAATGTGGGTTTTCTATGCAGTTTCTGGCTCCATACCAAAGACAAAAAGATGTACAAATATATATATATATATATATATATATATATATATATATAACCTGAGGGGGAAAAAAAAATATATTTATTTATTTATTTATTTTTCCCCTCAGGTTTTCTTCAGGAAACCTAATACACTTGGTCAATGCCAACAACACCTGGACACCACTAGTATACTTGGCTCAGGAAAAGAGCATAAAGTACACATAGACTTAGGAAGTGAGATATGAGAGGTGGAGTCTCTGAGATATGTGGTTTAAATTTCTTGCTGTGCCACATGTTATAATTTGACCTGAAGTCATTCAAACAATAAATTAAATTATCTACTTCGTATTTGAAAGAAACTACACTTCCCACAGATTATTAAAGGAATGCATTTTCCAACATTATATTAATGAAAGTCATGCAAGTATCTTGGGTATCTTCCCTTTTCAGCAGGAAAGCCAGACCAATGGAGGCTTGGGGCATTATCAATACCAATATTGGTCCAACGTCAGTTCTGTCTGGAAAATTGATTCCCAGCAGCCTAGAAGATACACATCCCAGGGAACAAGTTTTGTCAATAGAATTTACAAGGAAAAAATAATTTTGCATGTAAATAAGCAAGATTCTTACACAAGATAAACACGCAACATTTCTACAAAACTATGTATATCAAGGCTTCTCAGAGTTCAGCCTAACCCCTGATTTTGGCATTCAAGCCTTTTAGGTGAGCACATAACAGTGACTGAATACCTTGGGACATGCTAGTTAAATATGTATGCAATCTCCATGTATGACCAATGTTATGAGTTAACCCCAATCCCTTTTGGGTTTGGAGCTACAAAAGCTATTCCAGTATTTGCTCCTCTTCTCTAAGAACCACCATATTTTGATATGCTCCCTTGCTGCAGACAGGAAAAAGTGATTTCAACATTTCCCTGCATATTTTACAACTTAGTGATAGTGCATTATTACCCAATTTTTGAAGCCGGTATCTAAGTTACCAAAATATAGCAATCTAAATACCTGCATTTATATTTTTTATTAAATCCATTTTACTAATCAGATAACTACTAAAACTACATATGGTGCTCCAAGCTTGAGATGTCAACTAATATGATTTACACTTCTCTTCATTGCCCTTATATCTTGCTTAATAAGACATTTTATTCTGATACTCCTGAGGTAACAAAGGCAGAAGGTTTACTGCTTTCTGTAGTAGGAGTTTTATTTATTTATTTAATCTGCACAAGGTAAGGGGTCATTTCCTTGTGAAAACGATAAAATACAGGCGATACTGTTTTAAATCATATCATGCAATCCCATTCTTGTCCAAGCAATAGATTTACAGATAACAGCAGCAATCTCTTTAAACTGTAAAAATCCAGTGACCCTTCTGGAACCACACAGTGACACAAAGAGGTGTTATTTGCAAACCAAAAGAGCTATTAAATACACAAAACACTATATTCCAAACAACAGTACAGGTTTTTATAATTTGTAAGGAGTAAGGAAAAGCAAGCAGAAGTTCGCAGTTCTATCTCTAACATCACTGGTTTATGTCTTACAGATATGGCACATTTTATCACATTTTTTTCATTCCTAGTTAGGACTTGTAATGCTTAAGGAAGGGCAGAAAGCAAGTACCTTATTTGGCAGGCAAATGCTGCTATTCAGACTCTGCTGGAATCTTGTTTGTTTGTTTTTTTCATTTTGTCGAAGTAGAGAGCTTTTTCATGCCTGCATTTGTTTAGTTGATACATATTGTGATGTATTCACATGCACCAGCAAAAAATGGTATAAAAAATTGCACAGATAAAAAAAAAGGTAAGATCATCTCCAATTTAGAAGCTCACAAAATATACAGACATAAAAGGCATGGATGGCTGTAATTTCTTTATTTATTTAGTTTTGCAACTTTACATTAGGAACTACTGTAAGAAGAAGGGAGATTCATATTTTATTTTTTTCATTATGTAATTTCAAATTGCACCCATAAAAAACAACAAGCTCCCCTTAAGTTCAGCATTAAGAACCATAAGAGTTGGGACCACCACTCAATTGCAAAACATAGATGCTCTATGTTAAAAATGTCGCCAAAAGATAATGAGCATGCTGATTTTCAGATTTATACAATGTTACCTTTCAATATACATATTTTTGTTTCAAATAGGCTTAAAATTCTTAGCAACACTCTAGATTTTTTTCTTTGTGCAAGTATGTTCTCAATAGTCTACCTACTGTTATTTCAACAAAGAACTTATACCAAAAAGTATATCAGCTTTTTCCTAAACTAGTGGCCTTCTACTTCAGGATGTAATATATTTTCAGACACGTGATATTCAAACTAACAGAAGGAGTCAGCATCCTGTGAGAACAACCAATTACATGGATTTTTAGCCTCTGTCGTACAATTACGACATAATTGTTTTCTATTAATTAGATGATATGCGTTTGTACATGGAAAATGAATTCTCTCATTCAACACACTGCGAGAGAAATAAAATATGAAAATATGTATGGGCTGAAGCATTAATACGTCCTTATTTGAATTAGCTTGTCACTGTAACTGAGACATAAGCCAAAATCTAGAAGTGCTTATAATCAGAAACTGTGACCTTTGTTTCCTTTTGCATGTGAAAACTGCTAACTTGCATTTTATTTCAAACACAGCCTTAGCAGCATTCAGAACAAGCTCTGTGAAACAACATCCAGAAATCTGATTGTATTTAATAACTTGTAACACAATTAAAAACTGAGTCAAATCCTGAGACATGCTGAAATCTACCTGACAATATTTACTTGCAGCTTCCACTGTAAACAGTGTGTTTCAAGATCTAGATGTACTGCAGAACTTAACATGTACAGTCCATTTCGTGAATCTCTGTGCACTTGCTTTTAATTGCATTTATCTAGCGGACAATATTTCTTCAGAAAAGTTAAGGCAATATACAGTATAGACTGTATATAACAGTATAGACTGTTTCTAATGCATTTACTATACAGCAGAGCAGTACCTTTTAATATCTTACCCTTACCCAAATATACATCTTATATATACTATATGATGTTTCTAATGACTTTTTTTTTTAATTTCATCTTAAAGTAATGTAACATGATTACTAGGAACTGCATTTGAAAAGATACTAATTTTGTATAAAAAAAAAAAAGTTGTACTGACAGTTGCTCAATTTCTTTTCTCTACAATCTAAAACATTTTCCAGCATTTGTGGAAAAACTTCTAAATCAATAGGCGCTGCTGTTTGTGTAGCACTCCAATAATACTAGGTATAAATGCTAATGATGCATAGCCAAATAAATCTCAATTTAAAAAATAAAAAACTCTTTGGTTAGGTTACAAGCAAATACCTTATGAATGACTAAAAAGAGACCTCTGAAATGATTAATTTTGGCTCAAACACCAAGTTCTTCGAATGCTTACAGGGACAAATAAAGATAAGCTGCTTCTGTAACAAAACCATTTCTGCGTCTCAGAGCTGTGATGGGCCAGTACAGTTACACAAGATGGAAGAGAAGGGAAGGTCACAGGGCTATGTGGTACATTTAAAAATGCCAGAAATAGATGCTGATCATCTTGTATTTCTTTTTCCAAAAAAAAAGCCTCTAATCAGTTCTAAATTTCTTAGACAGTTTGCTTTCTTGCTGCACCTAGAAATGTGTCATTTGTCTATTTAAAAACATAACAGCTCGCCACCCCTCCTCACTGGCTTTCGGTGGCCTCTCTTTTTTTCCCGTTTAATGTCTCTAACTTTATGCCATGTTCTTTTCCTCTTTCAGCACGGCTGAGCAAGGCTGACAGGCGGATTCCTTTGCTTTTCAGGGTATTAAAGCCACTTTCCCGCTCTGACAGCCTGTTCTACTCTGCCACCTTATAGCTCTGGCTTCACACTTCTCTGGGCAGCCACTGCTTCTTGACAGACCACTGTCACTTCCCATCATCCTCTCTGTATATCCTGTTCTCTCCCCCTCAGCACGCATCCCGACTTTCCAACCAATGCAATTATTTTTTTTGACAAGCCATCCATCAGCTTTAACTTTAAAAGCACTTTCCGCTGATATCCATTGTTAAATCCCTTGCTTTTTATGGAGCTTGCATGAGAGAATATGATATCAGACATTCAAACTACCAAACCATGTAAATTTACTTTGTTCTCAGCTATGTTTCCAATTTCACGTCCAATTTTTCGGTACATTATGCGTAGTTGTTGTGCTTAATATGATGTTGTCAAATCCCATTAAAGTTCACTGCATTGCACGGCTTTAAAAACAGGTTACAATTTGCATTCTATAAAGAAAGGAAGGAGTGCAGTCTGAAGTCAAGCTGAATCTTATTAAAATTATCTGTTCAATTGTTACATTTGTAGATGGAGTAATTTTGAGGCATTAGCTGAGACACATATGAAAATGTCAGTGTGCCAACTAATGACAATGAAAGCAAAAGGAATATATCTGTGAAACTCAATAAAGCTCCTTTGCTGGTGACATAAATTTGATGATAATCCGAGGAAATGAATAAGGGACCATCCAGTTTGAATAGGAATTACCTTTTCTATTAAATCACTTTGCTGTATTTCCACTTGGCCTACATCTTGGTCCTATGCCACAATGAGTCTCTCTCGGTGGACTAAAAAAATCCCTACAGGAATAACATACTCTTGAGGAATATCTTTCATGTAAAATTCAACCAATTTCAGTCAGGCACACTTAAAAACCAAGGAAAGAATTAGGCTCTATCCCCTGCATCAGTGTAGAAGGGCAGATGAAATGGCTTGCTAATCAGGAGACACGTCCAGCAATAAGCACCACTGTGCTCTCCATGCAGTGGTTTACATGTATACACAAACGCTTGCATTCTTACATACATGAAGATAAATCAATATAAATAGACAGTTATAAATGTCAAGTTCATCAAGCTCCCAAAATGCTGGGAAAACGCAGATGCATGTGAAAGGCGAATTTTTGAATTTTTTTTTTTCCCCTAACACCACAGTAGCTCAGAGATTTTAAATCCTTTTCTTGCCAATTCATAACTGGACTCCTCTTTGCAGCAAGAGGAAAGGCAACAGTCAGCGATAAGCAATGCTTTCACAAGAATCACGCAGTTACCCTTGTTATCATACATCTTTGACAATTCAATATAATTAAAACCTACTGTAAGTATTGCAAACAGTTTATGTAGCTAAAGGTGTCTCAGAGAACTTACTGTTTTGACCACAAGAAAGGAAAGTCTGTTGTTTAGTACACCTAAGCTATCGCCCTCATGTTTTATCTTCTCACACTCACCGCACTATTTTTTTTAAATGCACGGTAAAAGGTAAAGTATAACACTTCAGACCTCTGGAAGGCATTTAAAGTGAGGAGCCACCACTGAATGAAGCCAGCAACAGCTGTTCAGTCAATAGCTTCAACACAGCTGCCTTACAATGAAACAATATCTGGTAATCCCCAACAAAAGCAGTGAACGAAAAAGAGCTGCTCATCTAGAAATGCTAATCTGATTATGGATTATCATGACTTATCTTTGGTAGATCTATTTAAGATGATCTTATTCTGGAGGGTTTTCCCATACTACATTGCATTGCAAGAAAGCGGGTAAGAATTACTCTGTGCTATCTTATATCAACTTGATTTTAAATTGTTCATTCTCCTAATCACGTTTCCCTGAATAGCAATTATTCCCATTCTGAGCCATACACATTGAATTTCTATTTCCAAGTTCTCTATCATGATTATCAGAGGCCCCCAAACTTCTTTCTCTTACGTTACCAGTCACAATCAAGTAGTACATTACCTGCAAGCTAATCATATTAGCTCAGTGCCGCTATGGATTAATACATCATTGATTTTGGTTATGCTATTCAGGGGAAACATGACCACTGCAAAGCACACAGAGTATGAGTTTGCACCCAGTTCTATCAGATATCACTGAGCTACTCTGCCAAAATCCCTCCGCCCCTTCTTTCCCTTCTAAAGGAAAATTTTCTGAAATGTATGAACTTTCAGATAAACAGATATGTTAACTCATTTCATATTAAGTTTTTCTTTGTTTAAAAAGACAACTAACACAATAAGAAAAATAGGAAATGTGAATATAAATTAAAAAAAAAAAAAAAACCACAGCAAAAGTCATGCTGAGGTACATCAAGAGTTGCATTCATTTAATGTCACTAAAACATTCTTATTTAATGTCATATTGGAAAAAAAAAAAAAAAAAAAGTGTTTCTGACCCAAGCAACACATTAAAGATACTGTGCCTTCTTTAAACATCTTTAGTGAGCTATGGATGTTTTCCAATTTGCAATTCAGCATAGACAGTTTTTCGACTTGCTTTTCCTAATACAGTTTTCATCTAGGACCTGACCCTGACCTTTACCATCTATGACAGCTTTCCACTACAACTGCTTCTTTCATTATTCCTTTTGTTTCTTTTATCTCTTCTGTTCCACAATTGCTCGCTGTACATTTTTATATTATTAAACTTTCACTTCTTGGTTTTTATTTCAGCATGTCCTCCCCTCTGCTCAGACATGAATCACTGCCTTACACCGTATTTTCTGAGCCTCTGAGCAAGCTAATCTCCACGTAAAATATGCTAAAGAAACTATTTTCCTGTACTGTGAAAGGTTCTCTTTCAAGTTTGATGCCGTACTGCTACTTGGAGAAATTTAAAGACAAAAATATAAACCAGGATGAAGCAGACATTAATGATACTCTGTACTTCAATTATTTTCAACCAAGAAACAACAACGATACTGATTTCATAGCCACTAATACCCATTTCATACTGTCTGGACATAGCCACAAGAACGGTCATCACTATTCATCATCTACAAACTGAAGGCATCCAGACAGAGCTGGGGAGTTGATAACAGATTTGCTTGCGTGATTATCTACAGAATCCTTACTCTGAAGAAAAACAAACAATAAGAGAGGTTCCACTGATAGTGGAATATGAAATAGCTCCTTAGAGACATAAAAACTACCAGAACGTACGCTTACATTAAATTTCACATTTAGAAGTATTCTGAATTTCAACTCCTATTTGAAGCTAGTAACTGAGAAACTCATCAACAGAAAAAAAAAAAAAAAAAAAAAAAAAGAAAAATAAGTTTTTCAAGGGCACCAATATTTTGGCATCCAACATCAAAGCTTCAGTGAAAGCAATGCAAAAGCTTGATGCCTGCCACTTGTTTGTCCTCTTTTGAGTTAGTCTGATTCAATTGCATACAATTGGTTGTTTCAGACCTTCACTGTGAAGGTATTTCAGCCGAATCTTATGCTGGACAATACATGTATACCCATCACTTACAGAATCAAACATATCTTTCCTGGTAAACTGTGGGGTGAGATACAGATACTGTTTCCAAAACCTCTCTGCTGGGAAGGGTACTAAAGTTGGGTACATTATAGCTAAGTACTCTCACAGACACCATGACCAAATACCTGCTTCTACTTTTTTTCTGTCTCATGTTATCTTACATATATGCGCTCATAAACAGACTAGAAAATAAAAGGGACTAGCTGGCGTTGGGTCATTAGATGCCAGCTCCATAACAACTTTACTCTCTCAGTGGTACTTCTCTGAAATCCATCTCACACGCTCCCAAGGTAAATAGCCCATTCAGGTATTAAACACATTTGTTAGCAACATTTAGAGTGTCTTGCTATTTCCTTTGATAACCACACAAAAATATTGGTTTTCTGACTATTAAAAGAGAAATAGTATTTGTCACCCATTTCATCTGGAGGGTGGGGGTTTTCTGTTACTGTGCATTTTTTATTTTATTTTATTTACAGTTCATCAAGCATTTGGTTCAAACACAAAGCAATATTTTCAATATACCATAGTGGTATCCCAGAAGATATTAAACACAAGTTAAGGCAGATAACCATGGAACCAGAATCTTCCATCAGAATCTACAGATTCTTCCATGACAATCTTAAGAACCCCACAACCCACACATTCTACACACCTCTCATCTGTATATTTTTTATTTTTTTTAGAAAGGTTGACTTGGAAAAAAAATGCCTTGGTTCTTTAGTGGAACTTTAAGCCTCAGAGAGCCTATCCACTTCTCTCTTGAAGGTGAGATATACTTTATGAATACACCATGGCTGCAGTAACCTAAATTTTAATAGTAGTTTAGATTCCTGTCTGTCTTAAAATGAGGAGGCAGATTTCTGTACAGTGTAGCAGACAGAACGCATGTAGAAGTATTAGCAAAAAAGATATGAGTCCCTATTATGAGAGAAACATCCATTTACACTCCACATATAGTGATTTTAACCCATTTTCATATTAAAGGCAATGAATAGCAGCCATCCCTCAGAGTGCTAGGAAGAGCTGTGTTTATAAGACTGCACCCTTTTCATCAGTGGTGATGCTCTAACGGCGGAGTATACAACAAGTTGGAATTACAAAGACTAATGTCCTTTTAGTTCCTGCCACTTATTTTAAAGATTAAATTCACACATCTACCAGCAAAATAGTTGACAGAGAAAAATGTACTTTCAACATGCTGATGAAAAATGATGATACCTTCACACCACCAGAAATCTCCCAAATTTCACAATAGCCTATATCTCTCGGTCACAGTAGTGCTTCCTTCCTTCCATTAAAAAAAAAAAAAAAAAAAAAAAAAAAAAAGTTACTATTTTACATTTATGCTTATGCAAAAGCCATGAACTACTTCAAAAACATTACATTTTCAAGAAAACAGAACTAACAATCCAGTGCAAGCAGGAGCTCCAGTTACCCTAACACTCTCTTTGAAACTTGCCACAGCTTTCTAAAGGTATCATTACAGTAACAACAACAAAATCAGCTACAGTGAATGACAACTTGTTGGTTTCCCTCTGCTGACTTGTTCCCCTTTGTGTTTCTCAGGTAAAACACCTGCTGGGGAAGAAACTGAAATGAGAATGTGTTCCTGCAGTAGTCTGGTAAAATACTAGAACTTATTACTACATTAAAACAAATAAAAAATAAAAATAAAATTAAAATTAAATGTTAGTATTCTGCTGATTTTCTTCCATTGCACTAACATTTTTAATGTTTTACAAGCAAAGCAAATTAGACAACTTTAAAATGTGAAGAATACTCAGCATCTCAAAGACAGAAATATCTCAAAGAACACTGTTATAGCATTAGGAAAGCTCCACTGATCTCATGTGAATGAACACACACTGAAGGAAGATTCTGTAGAGCTGTAGGCTACCCAGCTGAGGGGATATGGTTTCTGAAAGAATATAAACAGGAGCATCAGTATCTGTCATGAGACACGCACTTAATAGAAAGTGCCAGTTGGTTTTGCTTTATTTCTTTTAATCTCACTGAACTTGTTTTTCCTTAAATACAAAAAGGGGCAACTTCAGTTTACTACATATATTGATATCTAATCTCTACAAGATAGTAGATTAAGCCTTAGATTTAAGGCTCTTTTCAACAACTTTACTTACTATGAAAACCATATGTTTACTGCTTCTTATTTTTAAGCCAATCACATAGCAACACAAACACACAGATAAGATTGAACAGGATTGAATAATTTACAATCCCATTTCTCATCATTAAAAGATTTTTAATGTCTTTTCTCACCTCCAAATAGTGACTGCATTTTTCCTTCCTCATTTATCCTATTGTCTAGCTGTTAAAAAGAAACCCATAGACTTCTTCAGTGCCAGCAGTTTTGCTTAACTCACTTAAGCATAAAGATTCAAGTCTCTGAGCCTCTGCCCTCAACACCATCAATTCTAGTCCCACCTGAAATTTAAACTAGTAAAGTGATTGTGGTAAATTTCTGGCTGAATGGCTGTCTTCTTGATGGAGAAGGGCAGCTGTCCCTGAGGAGAAGGGTAATAGTAGGATTTTGTCTTATCCTTTAAGTCAAACTATCCCCGTGCTGCTGAGTCAGCCATTCACACAAGCAGACAGCAATCATAACTTGCTGTTGCTTGAGTCTACCTTTTCCAAGAACACCACCAGATGCAAAATACCCCGTAGCGTCACTTGAGCAATGTTCTAGGCTGAATATATTAGGAGATCGGCCCAATGTTTTTTATAATATTTAAATGTTCCAGTTTAAGATGACATAAAGAGGGTAACACACAAAGAACAGGTATTGAAAGGAAAAACTTATAAACTCAAATAAGTATACGTAGTTAAAAGGTACTGGCAATATTCCATGTCAAGTTACAAAGAAGGTGTGAATGTTAGAGAAGAAATATTTTTAACTGAAGGCTACTATCTTTAATAGCAATTAGTATAGAAAGTACAACATTTCATGGAATAATGAAATTCCCACATTTGATATAAGCTGGTTACGTTTATGAAAAATGCATCAACTTCCACTTCGTAAATAGATGGAGATTCACTTGATAGATCATTATTTCTATACTGTACTAAATGTAAGCTTTGCAGTAAGTCAATACACCCATTTAGAGGCCAAATTTCAGAAATGCATTGCGCCAGGGCATGCTGCGTGTTGCTAGGTTTGGGCAACTTCTGTAGCAACTACAGCCATAACGTAAAGAGCTTCTCAAAGAGGTAACTTTACATAAGGTCAACAAGTCCCCTTACAAAAATTTTATGTAGTGCTCTATCTTAGACATACAGCCAAACCTTTGTTCTCTTCATAACCCTTAGGCAAAAAGAGCTAATGAGAATCACAGACAACATATTAAATGATGGTGTTTTCTGTACAGCTGGGATTCCATTCCATAAATAATTTTAAAACTATTACCCAACAATGTATTGCGATAAAAAGCTGACAAAGGCTTGCTCAACAAGCAGTTACTGGCACAGTTTTGCACCTGGGGATGAAAAGTTTTCGTAAAGACCTACAGTGCTTTTTCAGGTGCTTCTATAAAAATGTTTCTGTCACTTATAATCAGTGGGATACTTCCTTTTGGTTTATGTTAAAATTAATAAAATCTTGAGAATCAAAAAAGCAACAAATAATATGGTCAGACTACTGCATAATTTGGAACAGTATTATTCTATAGTAGAATTGGAATTAATTCACTTAAATACAATACACATATGGACAAAAACATACAACAACATTAAAAAACACCTGGCTTTACAAGCCACTGGGAAAAAAATTATAAATATATATATATATATATATTAAGAATTCTAACTGTTAATTGCTATTGCTTTGCAAAAAAATCAAATAAAACTTCCTCACACTTGCCCAACTTCAAATTAAACTTCTGAAACACCAAGAAAAACAATGCCAAAATCCAAAGAATTACCTGCTTTCTCTACAAAGCAAATTTATTGATTTAAATCAGAAGAATAAGAAGAATTCAAAATGTGTTCTAAAGCATTTCCTAAAATATTGTGCACTACTTGATTGGGAAATTGTTTTGTCTTGTCTAATCAAAATGCTGTCAGACATTTAAGTGTGATTCTACTCAAAATAGCTAGGTTGAAAATGGCAGATAGAACCAACAGATCTGCTGTCCAAGCTTACTTAGAGTTACATCTTCTTGCTTTCTTGTGGGCATTTGAGAATTAATAAAGGACGGACATACAAATCAAATGCACACAACTATTCCTTCCTCATAAAGGATACGGGATTTAGAGGAGCTGCATGTAGCAATTCATAACAGAGCCCTAACAGTTTTTTTTCCCACAGTGAAGTAACCAAGGAAAAATATTTATCATTTTAATCATATTCTCATATAAAATTTGAAATAAAGCATCTACTCCTATAGCTGAACAGGAGAAAACGCACTATGTGCACACCAAAAAAACAGCAACCCTCAAAACTGATGCATGCATCTAAGTTTCTCCTATCAGTTGAGTGGGTCCAAGCCCCAGACATACTTAATTCTTCATTGAATTGAAGCCCTGAAACAATCTTCAATCCAGTCAAAAGAATATGGGACAATTACAGAAAACAAATTACTTTCATTTTCAAAGCAGCTGTTTCATATCTCAAGAAAAAACTGAACTGAATAAACATACTGAAGGCAGGCACTTGGCAGGGTCAGGAAAAGAACCGTAAGAAATTCCTATCATCTCTGCAAAATTTTTACCTCCTTTAAGGGTTTTGAAATCATTTATATTTCCTGATTTGCAAACCTGTTCTATCACATGTGCTTCTTACATCAAAGTTCTTCTTTGAAACCTACAGTATCTACCAGCATACTGCCTACAGAAACACAATTGGCTCTGTAACCTCAGAAACTATACCTCCAAGAGAACCCACAATGATGAAGTGTCTTATCAAAAAGACTTCACTAGCTTTCTTGTTTAGTGGTGTAGTGCTAACGGACAGATGTAAGAATAACTTTTACGCTAACCAAGCTGAGCTGTTGTAAGAAAAATAACCACAGATGAGCCAAACTCCTTCAGCTGATAAATATGGGTGATTTACCCACCACCAATGCAACATAAAGCCACTGCGTATTAGTGTGTACTAATTAGCTATATGTATACTTAGCTTAGCTCTACTAAGCTAAGGCAAAATAACAAGTAAAGTTTCCAGTGGACTTAATAAAGTAAACTGCCCTTTTAGAGGGGAAGTTTGATGAGACCAAGTGCTGGATCGAGTGCTTTTGGGTACCACAATATAAAAAGGACATAAAACTATTAGAGAGCATCCAAAGGAGGGCTACAAATAGGGTCTAAAGGGCAAGACGTATGAGGAGCAGCTGAGGCCCTTGGTTTGTTCCACCCAAAGAGGAGGAGACTGAGGGGAGGCCTCAAGGCGGCCTACAGATCCCTCATGAGGGGAGCGGAGGGGCAGGTGCTGAGCTCTGCTCTCTGGGGACAGCGACAGGACCCGAGAGAATGGCATGGAGCTTGGACAGGGGAGGGTCAGGCTGGGGGTTAGGGAAAGGTTCTGCACCCAGAGCTTTGCTGGGCACTGGAACAGGCTCCTCGGGGAAGTGGTCATAGCACTGAGCCTGACAGAGTTCAAGCAGGGTTTGGACACTGCTCTCAGACACATGGTTCGGTTCTGTGGCAGTGCTGTGTAGAGCCAGGAGTTGGGTTATTAAGAAGAATCGCTCTACAACTCATCTTAGAATGAAGTCAGTTCATGGATAGCACTTCACAAAAAGGTTTGGGGGATGGGAAGAATCTCTGTTGATTTAGGCAGCTGTCGTCCCTTCCCGGAGAAACAGAAACTGAGCAGGCCCATGGCACTAATGAAAAGGAGAAAGGCTAGACAGCACTCAGAGATAAAGGTACATATATACTCCTATAGCAAACACCAAGAGAAACAATTACTCCTTTTGAGTGCCACAGCCCTCAGTACATTTGTTGCATTTTCTTCTTAGTAGAAACAAAAGGATTATACTTCATGCCATCAATCCTTCAAAGCTAAACTTGTCTTTTCATTAAGCAGTAAATGCATTTACCTCAAATATTTTCAGATAAAAATCTCTAGTGATCTTGAAATGTTAAGCTGCTCAATCCCCCGCAGCCTTGACAACTCTGTGAAATTACTTAACGCAAAGGCTGGAGGCCTCCAGAACTGGGCCAGTTCCTCCCCAGGGGCTGGCCTCCCTCCCCAGGAAATTACGGCCATTTGGGATGCAGCTCTCTCTGGCATCTCTCTCTAAAATTATTCAGGTCAGTTCCACTTCGCACAGTGTTAAAAACACCTGAAGAGCATGACACTGACACCCCAGACGGCTACACACGTTGCTTTTTATACATGAATGTCTCACAACTTTTACAGCATTGAGTAATTTGCTTTCCTCATTCCAAAGATGTGAAAGCACCTCAGCACTTCAAACACTGGCTGAATTACTCACATTTCAGAGTGCTTCCTTTCCTCCTCCCTTTCTAAACTGTATCTATTGTGTGGGAGAGGCTACTTCCAGCCATAGCTAACTCTAAAGTTACTGTAAAGCAATATCATACTGCTGTGCAATAGCTCTTTAATGCCAACCATAACCTTCATAAATGGGTTTGTAACGAGAAACCCTTGTTTGTCATATGGTGGGTATGATTGATGCTATATGAGTGAAGTGAAGCCACAGTGACCATCTCAATAACATGAACAGCTGCCAAATATTCATTTAGCAGAATGAGTTTAAAAACTTTGAGCAGATTGCTTTCACAAGGCTGCTTTCAACAAAAGGAAACATAATTAACGAGCTAATATCAGCATGTGTCTGGCTAAGCTAATGAATATCAAATTACACAGAAACCTGTATAAATCATCATTATCCTGAATTTTAATTGAACTTGCAATTAAACATGACAAATTTTATATACACTAAACCTTTAATTTATACTTTCAAATAAGAAATAATTTATCATTTTTAGTATTTCATAGTTAATTTCCCAATATGTACACTTCTAATTAACAAGGACAGACAGGCATTTAAAAAAAAAAAAAAAAAAACCTGCTGAATAGCTCCACTGGTTACAACAACTTTCAATAGATTAAAATTGGGGCCCAAAAAAACTTACAGCAGTATAGCAACCCACTGCATCAACACAACATTGACTTTCAAACTCATCCTTTGAATAGCATATGCGGCTAGAAGAAAATCAGGCTGTAGCAATGTCTACATGGTCATTGTAAATCAGGATGGGGTTAATGCAAAAGAAGCAATAATTTTTCAACAAATTCAAAGTTGCTATGGCCAATCAGACTTACAGCTTTTTGATCTTACTGTCATTGTGGGCTAGAGCTGTCACCATACAAACTACTGCTTCTTGACAAAAGGGTATCTTGTAATCTAGTTTAACCTTAATTATGTATTCATTCATTTATGCTCATCTCCTTGTACTTATTTCCAATACATACTGATAGCCTCAAGAAAGGGATCTCCTCCACACCTCCTAATATTCACTTGCCCCATTAAATTTTTCCATTTGTTTCATCATAATATTAATTCAGTTTCTATCCATCTCTGAATGAAAAAAAAAAAAAAAAAAAAAAAAGAGCCACTGAGAAAATTGGGTCTTCCAGCAGTGAATTTGAAATACAGACACACAAGAAGCTGCATTCACTGTAAGCAGTCAAAAAGCTTTTATAACGCACCTGAGATGGAAGAGCAGAAGAAAAGAAAATATGAGAGCCACGCCACTGAAACCTGTGGTACAGACATGGTCAGGATAGTGTGATGGTATGTTTGCTGAAGGAGGTTCCACCACACTAGGTGAAAACATGCCTCCCTTCAAGGTACCTCACCTTCCCCAGCAGTTAGGCCAGCAGGAGTGGCCAGGCAACACCCTAGTGGAGGCAAGCCCCTGGTGGCACCCACACTGTCCTAGTCCCACTGAAATTTTCTATCTGGCCAGTATGAAAACTTCAATGCAGCAGTGTCACTGAAAGCTCAAGACAGACAAAACCAGCAGATTAGAGAAAGTATTCTATACGCAAGAGTTTAAAAGCTGACATCATTTGGTTTGCTAACACTATTTATTTTTCAAAAGCAGATGGATCTTTCAAAATCCTTAATTCCAAAGAACAGTCTTTGTGGTGCAATTTGCTGAACCTTCAAGGCACGAGACTGTGCATACTGGTGAGTACCTGTGTCTTTTTCCATTAGCTTCCTAACCATAGCAATGAAATAACGGGGAAGTGTGTGGGGGGGGGAGGGTAAAAAACTGAAACCCTTCTCCAAAACAGCTTTGGAAACATCTTACATCTTCCAAAATTCAGTTGAAACAGTTAACTAATTCTCACAGCAAGCAGAATCAACAACTTCCGTATTTACAACACTTAGCACTTAGGAGTAACATCTCTGATTTAATGAGCACCAGAATCAGGGAGACAACAGACACTTTCCATTACTATGTTCAACTATGGTGAATATATCCGAGTGCTTCTTGCTGTCCTTGCTTTTTCCTCAAGCCACCTATAAAACCTCTACTCCAATTTTTCTTCACTGTTCTACCTGTTATCCTGGGCACTATGCTACCTGGCTATGCTCATGATTTTTGGAATACATTTAAGAATCAACCTACCTATAATGGCCTTATTGACTGAGAGAGATATAGAAGTCCTAGAAAAAAAAAAAAACAAAGTGTCTCCAGACCACTTGAAAGACAAACTCTCTCACACAGCTCAGCAGGATTTCATTCCTGTACATTCTTTTCCCAAAAATGATTTGATAAATGCAAAGTAAATAACAGAAAAAAAGCAAGGTGTCAGGCATCTCGCAGAAATAGTTATCTACCTAAGTTACTTAATACCTAACAGAAATCAGAGACAAAAGGTAATTATCAGTAAAGTAGTATCCACTAAATACTGAGATATGATTGTGACTTTACCACTACCTGTCTGATCTTCAGTGGCTCTCTGCCTCTGTCTCCCCACTTATTCTCATGGAAAGAAGAGTACTGATGCTCAACTCACCTGACATTTTTTTCCCTTCCACTAATAAATCCTTCTGCAAACCATTTGTGCACTTTTGTTCCCATATGATCTACGTGTTAAGCCCTCACCTTTCTGACATCACTCCTTCCACAAATACAGATTCTAGTCAGCAAAAATAACATTGCCTACCCATCACCAAGAACAAATAAATGAAATAAACTTGGACATAATTCTCCTCTGGGTTTTCCTAGTGCATTTTGCATTGTCTGTCTACTTAGATTACAAGCCCCTCAGAGCAAGGACACGTTGTCTTGTTTGACTTGTACAGCTCTGAGCACACTGTTTGCACATAAATAATATTAACAGCAATGATAATACTGGTTTGGCCAGTCTCAATACACATGAAAATGATGCATTAAGTACCTTTTTTTTTTTTTTAAATAACAAAATGTCATATTTCTTCTCATTTTTTCAGGGACTTATAAGCCTGATGGAACTGCATATACCAAGACTCTGAATGTCTAATGATTTTGCTGAAAAGCACGGTGTGTTCATGCAGGAGAAGCGGCAGGACAAATATTTTCACACATTATCAGATAGCTGAGTGAAACAGGCTCCACCAGAATTTACAACTGAAGGCTACCAGAATTTACAACTTGTGAAATTGTGGCTGTCTGTATTTTCTCATTACAGTGTGCTTGCCAGAGATAGAGAAGGCACTTTTTTTTTTTTTTTTTTGCCATCTACTACTGTCTCACTACTTCCTAGTTAAACCTTGTCTCAAGTTATCAACACTCTCTGGAGAGATAAGCTTCTTCTCACTTACAACCTGTCACTAATAATCGAACTTTCAAGACTCCATCTCGAAAAGAGACTACTGGAGGCACACAGGTCACAGGAATTAACTGCCACCAGTCCTTGCAGAAAACTAAGCTCATCAATCTATAGCTTCTCGTCATAATTAGAATAACGGCTTCGAAAATTTGGGCTGATGTTGACTCAGTCTTATGCCACAAAGACCGCTGATTAAAATCTTGGTGTGAAAGTTAATGATAAGTGCTGGTGGCGTTGTCGTGGCGACAGGGACAAACAATTCCCTTGCCGTGACATTTTCAATGTCCTGCAGAAGAAAAACTGTCCTCTTTAGTGTGGCACTGTATGAAGCTTATTTATGGCTACAGGGCTTGCTGGATTGATGACTGTCGTAACACACTGTCAAATCCTTTACTGACACATTCATTTTTTGAGCCCCTGGTGTGGCAGAAATAAAACACAACAAAAATGTGAAAGTATTATTTATCAGTAGCTGTTTGAGTAAACAGTGGATAAAATAAATTTGGTATATTTTTGTACTCAGATAGACATACATCTTCCTATATTTATTAAATACTTGAGAAACGAACAAACAAACAAACAAAAATGTGCAATGAACTTGAAGATTCCTTTACAGTTTTTGACTGAAGTTTTGCAATGGATTTCAGGAGACAAACCACCCCCAAAATCTAGCATAATCAGCAAAGATTATGAACACAGCTTTGCTTACACTGTGTTCATACCAAAATTCAGGGTGTTGTACATGTGGCATCAAAGTGTGTGCATCAGAACTGGCCTCATGTTTGTTTTGACACAGAATTTCAGAAAGTTCAGCTGAGGCTTCAGAGACAGTATTTAAAAATAAAGCAGGACACTTTACCATTAGTGTCTTCAGCTACTATTTTTATCACATTTTGAAAGGAGAAGGTGTTACTTTTTTCTTCTCTTCCAAGTAGTCGTTGTTCCCCTTATTTCATGTATGGTGAACTTCATTCATCAACTTTAAGGCTCTTGTTAATTACTGCACCTTTGACCATTTGTACCGATCAGCCACTACAAGAATACCACTCTTGATTGCAAAAAGTAAATTCATAGTTTGATTATCATCAGAAAGAGGGATCAAAACATATCCCTTAAACCTCTACACCGCAAACACAAAAAGGTTTCTGTATAGGTTTTTTATACTGATCACTTATCAGGGGTTGTGCATATTTCAGCTTCCGAGATCAAAATTAAGATATTCCCATTTCTTTTCTAATCTCAAAATCACCTGTGTCTGTCTACAGAAATAAATAAGTCAAAGATAATATACTCACTCCTCATATTAGACGAAGAAAATATACTTCGTCTCCTTTTCTCTCCTTTTTGCCAATGGACTCCACCTGCCCTTGTTTTAAAAATATTTATTGCATCCCTTCTAATTAAAAATGATGTAATCCTGGAGGAGAGAGAGGTGTCAAAAGAGCACACTGTCCTTTCACAATACTTAAATATGAAGGGGGTGAGCAAAGGGTTGTTTTCTGTATTCACTAAGTGCAACTCTATCAACATTATCCAGTGGCATTACACAAGATGAAGAGAAACTTCTACAGGTAAAAGGAAATCCCTGCAATCTAGTCCTTGCAATCTCAAGAGTTACTTAGTCAAGAAAATTAAGACTCAATCCATCAAAGCTATCAAAAAAATTTTTGAAAAGGAATCCTATTTTAATACAATTAATTCTTCAAATCTCTTAGGAAACTGGAAACTTTCAGCTAACAGTGATCCATATTAATATGGAACTAATCAAAATTATTTGAATTTCTCTACTGCTGCATTCAACCCTTCAATTAATGTACAGCAAACAAATCCGCCAATCAACAATTTCAAATCACAAACACTGACATTATTGATACTTGATTTACACATGTAATCACCATGCTAAGTACAACTGGCTGTGCTACTATGTAGAAAGAGTAAAAACAATTGTCCTTCCTAAGTTACTCTGCTGGTCTTTTCTAAATAGCTTTCCCTCTCAGTAGATCAAATACCATTTTCTCTTCAATTTTATCACTGTTTATTTGTTGATAAATGGTCATCACTTTGCATCTTCAATACATTAGAAACCAGTTAAAGTACCTATTGAAATGAACTGCCCTAAAAAGGAGAGCCTAGATCTTAGACAAAGGGTCAATCAGTCTATGATCTTTCCCATTGGTCAAGCTGTATTGGCTAGAGCTCCCATCTGTACAGAAATTTTGAACACCACCACTGCAGGTACAATTTACTCCATTTTTCAAACATGTTGAGATACTCAGACCTTCTTCTTGTTTAAAACAGCAACAAGGAATCTACAGGAACAGTTTTGAAAAATAAAAATTTCAATTCTTTTTAAGCTGCTTCTATAGGCATTGCCTATAACTGAACACCACTAGCTGAGATGTAGGCATTTTCTCAGCTGTTTCCAAGACAAAATTTCAGTGTGAACTACAAATGTTGGATAAAACTGATGTCAAAAATGGGTGTCTTTCCATGTTTTTTTGACAGCATGAACTGGTGCCACACCACAATGGCAGTGATATTTGGAAATGTCTGCTCAACATCTAAAAACAGCACTTGCTTTCCCTAGCACTAAATTAACTAGAAATAGGATTTTGTGTATGCCCCAAATTATATTTCATGGGCAATAAACAGAGGTCTGATGTCCCAAATAATTTCTGTTAGCAATAACTTAAAGAAAACTGTAATACATTAAACATCTGCTCTTTAAACACTGTCTTCAAAATGCACCAATTTTGTGCTGACCCATTTTGTATTAAAAAGAAAAGTTTTAAGTTTGGCATTCTTTGATTCAAACTTGGATTTCATTGAGCTTAGTGAGTAGACTTCCAATCCCATCCATGCAAGCTACCTGTACTGGCTCTCCTCAGTTATAACTCATTAATGGTCTAATTACCAAGTAAAATTGCTTTAATAGAAGTTATGATGAATCATTCAGTGCTGTAAACAATACACAAATTCCAGCCTAAAGTACTAAAGTATCTAGTAAATGCTGCAGAAAGTCATGTAAAAAAAAAAAAAAAAAAAAAAGTGAAAAAGATCAGCCTTTAATTTCCTTTGCTTTGTCAGTTTGCAACAAATTTACTATGTGAAAGTGTTTTGGGGGGAGGATAAAGCGTAGAGTGCTAAAATGATTAAACTATATAGTCTGCACTTCTGAGGCTTGATGGAAAAGCTGAGCGAACCACATGAAAACTCTGGGTGGCTAAACAGATTGTCAAATATATTAAAAAAAAAAAAAAAAAAAGAAAAACTCTAGCAGTCAGATTTAATTTTTTCATGGCCATCAGGTTTTCTTGTCCTATTAGTTACCATAATAGCAACACAGTGTTGAGCAAAATACCAGAAGCTTTCATTAGAACCATTAACATAATTTGATAACTGATGGTATTTGATTTCTGACTTCTGAACTTTGACTTAAAGCTTGGTATAAGATGTAATCTCACTGATTGGATGTTTTTTAAAAATATGAACACTTCATGTTACATTGCTTTGTTAACTGTAATTAATGTTCACATTTGTCACAAATCATATCATTTAAGGAAGAAGTAATAATGATGAAAGATGTGACAATGTTACACTCATGTCGTCTTCCCTCAAATGGGTAAACCCTAATATAGGCATTGCTCAAAATAAACTGAGTAACGCATGTGGTATCGAATACATACAAATAAAAATGTTTCATATTATTCATATTAAAGTATTAATATTTTTAATTAACATAAAACAAGTATTATTTTGGTACTTTGGTACTTCAGAGCTGCATTCAAGATGTTCTACTTACAATGCAAGATTCACGCAGTGTTTTCCTGATTTTTGAATGATGAGGCAAAGATAACTTTTTCAGTTTCTGTCTCTAATGGTGTGACAAGGGATTTTCCAATAGAGATAAAGCTTCTTCTCTGCTCAGAGTTCTTACAATAATTAATTTGCTCTGCATCCTCAGCCTTTGGCCACATCAGTGTAGAAACAGAGCTTGAACAAATAAGTCTGCCTCCAGCAGGGGCTCCCCCAGCTGGTACATGCACCATGCACAGGTAAGATGCTGCCAGTAAAGCTTCAAGTGTAAGGAAGTTTACTCTTGTAGTCAGGCTCAAGAAGCTCCAAATCACTATGTGGATGCTTCTAAGACAACTACATGAAATTATGTGCCTCTTCAGTGTGGTGTGTAAAGGAATGCAAATGAACAAAACCAGAATGGCTTAATGATTTAAAACTATAATATACAAAATAAATGAGTAGTTAAAGCTTGGCGGGGGGAGAGGGAGTGGGAATGACTTTCTAGTTATATTGATCACGTCAGGTTTCTGAAAGATCCTTTAATGTGCAAAATGTCCTATACTGGCCTGCAACCATAATCACAGGAGTGAGTTTAGATATTCACCACATTCATGATATCCCTGTACAGCCAATGTACACATCATCATCCAAAGAGACACAAAAACATGGTGCTTCCTGCCACCTAAATAAGGCATGTAGAAGACGGTAAAGCAATAAATAAATAAATAAATAATCTAGTTAAAAAGTCTGCATATAGTTTTTTCTAATATATCAGTTGTGAACAAGTGCAGAACAAAAAAAATGCTCTAATGCCTGAATGATAAGCTGTGAATGTACCAGAGACTATATTCTGTCCCTAAATGATGGAAGACACTATCACTATTCTACCATACCAAAGAAAAAGAGGCTATTAAATATAGTGCATAAAATAACATTTAGTAAGAAAATCAGAATAATTACTTCACAAAAAGGACATTCAGTCAAGTTCTAAACCATTGCTTTGAATTGTGAATATTACTTACATCTAAGTTAAATCAAGTAAAACTTCCTAAGCACCCCCTTAAAGAATACCTCAAAATAACAGGATGGACTACCTAATTCTTCATGCTTTGTACTATTATAAAGCATGAATTTGGGGAGGTTTTGACATTACTTTTATTGTCAGTAAATTCAGCTAATTCCTATTCAGGAATACAGATCAACATGGTTTGCTTCTACCCAAGCTCTGAAAGGAGCAATCAAATTGTCACATATAAGTCATCTTAGACACCAGTACAACCAAGAGTCAGGAACAGCCTCTGTTGGACATTGCATAAACACGAGAGAAAAACAAGGGCCACTAAAGACTTTTGAGTCACACTGTTTACAGTAAGGAAAACCTAGCAGTGAGATGTGTCCAACTATTCAACTATTGTATACTTAAAGGAATGACTGTCACTGACATATTATGAAAAACTAAACCAAAAAAAAGAAGAGAAAAACCACAAAGGTTAGTACAGCACTGCTACGGAAGAACAAATACAGAAATGTGCTGGCCTATTTACTTCTGCTACATTACAAGGCTGGATAGCATATTTAAATGCTGCTTATTGGAGGCATGCTGAATCATTCTCCATCATTTCATGCCCAATATTGATAACATATTTCTTCATCTTCAGCAGAAGAAATTACTTTGCAGAAGTAGGAAGTGAGTCTGACAATCATTGTTTTTGTGATGCTCTTAGTAGCAGTGCAGTATAATAAGAAGCTCCTAGATAGGTACAGATTTCTACATGCTGATTTTAAGTATCCCATTCAGACAAAGCGATGGTATCCACATCAGCCAGGTGGCATAGTAGAAAAAAAAGTAAACTGCAATAAAAGATTGTCACAGGATCAATGTCTCATACCTTAAAATTGAGCATTTTGGCTCTGCTTCAGCATTCATCAGCCAGAACCCATTATCCTATGACAATATTCCATTTCACTGATATCTGTTCATTATAAAATATATATATTTACAGTATTTGGAAGGTGATTTTTAACGCTGTGAATGCCCTTTAAAAGGAGACTATTTGAACATTATAGATTCCAAATGACTAGTCAAGATATTCAATTCCCTGTTTAAATCTTTAAATATACTTAGGAATTCCTTATTTCAATAGGCTTTCTAATGCCTGTTCCTTTACTGTTTAAATATATATTACAATGTAAAATGAGAAAGGTCTTCATTAACTCATTGCGCTTGGGGAACTCACCTTTTTGTGATATTAGTTTCAGTCATTTATCACAATGCATTACCGGTATCCAAGAAAAGCGACCATAATATTTATATACATGACTGTATTTGAACTTTTCATGTTGGAATCTCTGAATAATTTAAAGAAGTTGTTTATCCCAAAATATCAAACTGGAAAATCCCAACTCTGACACTGCAAGAACAAACACATTATGTTCTACCCATGTCCACCATGAACATGTGAGTCTCTACTTGAGTCAGGTACCTCATGACAAAGACTTTGCAAAAAATTATTCTCAAAAGTAGTCTTCTGTTCAGAGATAACTATTATTATTATTATTAATCCTGAAACTTAAAAATATATAGCTTTTTTGTTTGGTTGTTTTTTGTTTGTTTAGAAAAAATCTTTATTTAAGCAGTGTATTTAAGGAAAATTTTTAGAAGTAATAAATACAGTTGAGTCTAAAAATTGTGCAGAGAAAATACCTAGCAGCATTTGAGACTGGAGCACAATATTATCAGTGTCAGCATATTGATGACCCAGATGGTATTTGTATGTTTGAAGTATGACATCTTTACTCCTCTGTCATCCAACACAAGTAATTAACAATAATCAAGTGGGTGTTAATTGGATATAATGGAACAATCTCCAGTCAGCCTGAGCCTACTATTTGCCTCTTACTAGTAATTATGAACACTAAGTACTCACGCTAATCTCCTTCTTCTCACTGAAGCCAAACAGAGGTGCAGTATTTACTCAGCTGATAGCTTGTTTTGTCTGCAATTTAGTCTGTTTTAAGCCAAGAAACTCATAATTTGCAGAGCCGTCACCAGCTGCCAGGATCACACAAAAGAATGCAAGGCCCTAGATGACAGCAATTCAGTATATATCATCCAGGAAAAAAGGACAATTATTAATTAAACTGACCTGTTACAACCACAGAAACCACAACACCTGGACCCATAAATACTGAAAAAAATTTGAAAACCATCTGAAAAGTTCACATTTCAGATCCGTATGTCTGACACCGGAAAAGATGCTGTTTAAACAGAAAACTTCCCAAGCTGCTGTTCTTTTTCTCTGAAAGACCATAACAACCCTTTACTGATAGGAAACTGGTGAACAATCTCAGTCGCATCGCTGTAGAATACGCTTCGCTGTTTGATTACTATTACCGTAGCAAATTGAAAGTATCTTATCAAGAGTGACCATTAGAAACGTATTACCAGCCATTAAGCAGATGGTTAGATGTTTTAAAATAGCTTTTACATAGTAATAGAATCCAGAGTAGTCAACCTTATTTATGATTCTATTACGGGGTAAAAAGGAAAATAAAAAAATAAGAAACAATAAATATATATATATATATGTATATATATATATATATTCTGTGTGTGTGTGTGGTGAAAGGGAGCATTTTTCAATGGTTTTGCAAGACCATTACATAACTAATGTATGAATCAGAACTCATTACAACACTTAGAGCACACTTAAATGCTGCTACAATTAAGTTTGCTTCTTCTATAAAAAATAATCTTTCCATCATTGTAAGAATTGGAATGACTCAACATATCAAAACATGCAAAAAGGTAGCACAGCAGATTAGGCGAACCAGCTTTTACAGCTTTTACGAATGATTCCCAGGAAAATATCAGTTGTTTTCATCACTTAATTCATCCCAAATTTTGCTTGATTTAAGGAGGATTCAAGTGGTTTGTGCTGAGACAGATTTTTTTCTTATGTTACATGTAGATGTCATCACTGCAACAATAACTAAGACCTGCACTTATTTACAGAAATGGTACACTATTTGGAACACGATTACTGATTGATGTAGGCGGACAGAAATACAGACCATTAGGTACTATTATTTTATTGATTTCATGTTTAAATTTTGGCAAATCACTCTGCTTGATGAGAAACTTGCTATTTTCATGTGTCAATTCACATCTTCAGCTGGGGCTTCCACTTATACAGTTTAGATAGGAAACACATTTATACGGGGCTTTTAAACCAAATACCACAAAGGAAACAACAAAGCAAACTATGTCAAACATATGCTATTTTAACACAAATAACAGGTAAACATTTTTAGTGGCACCTCATAATTCTTAGCTGAAAAGAAAGAAGAAAGAAGTATCCTACCTATGAGAGAGAGTTTAGCTGTGTTTTTCTTTTGTTGTTTTTGTTTGTTTGTTTGTTTAAGGAAAGAACACATGTGGACAGGTTTGGATTAAATTACGAAGTTTCATTTAGGATATATGCACCTGCAGAACATTATTTTGATAAGATCAAATACAGGGTTAGCCATACAACCACGTCCTCTTCATTTTTCCAGCTGTTTAGGATCCCATTCTGGAGTGCCTCATTCACCTTTTACATGGCTGAGAGAAGTCCCATTTGACACCTCCTTCAGCCTTTACTACTGCACAGGATGGATTTGGCACTTAAAAAGGAGATATTTCAGTTACAGCATTGTACCCATTACTGAAGGGCTACTACAACAGCCTAACGTTATTTCTTGGTAACAGAAACATTATCAATGTTTATACACTGTATTTGCAAGCTCCAGAAATGAAGTATCTGAAGTAAACTCTACTTGAGCTTTCTTCAATCTGTGTAAAAATGCATCCCAAGGGTAGGGCATACAAAAATTCCAAAAACCACCAATAAAGACTAGATGCTTTTTCTAAGTAGCATTTTGGATTAAGTGAGAAAGAACAGAAAATCAAACGTAAAGCAACTATCTATCAAATGCACCATGAGAAAAAAAAATTCTTAGCTCATTAATCTGCTGAACCGAAATGCTTGTTAAAGGCACAATGCATTCATATGCATCAGAAGATATCTATTAAATACCTTGGTGCCATCTGTCATCCATGGTTTAATTTTGGATATAACTCTGTTAAGCAATTCAATACTTTGAGATAAACTGAAGTGATATAATACTATTCGATACATAATATATACTATATGAACTATACAAGTATCTTTTCCATCTCTTCTAAAAGCCTTGCAAAATACGTTAGAAGTTTTCTAGCAACTGAAGTTGCATTTAGCATATTAGGAGTTTCTCTAGAGAAAAAAATAGTATTTCTATTGGAAGTATCAATTGTCAATAATTGCCTAAGAATAGAGTTTCAAAAGAACTGGAAGAGCATGAGATACATAAAATTAATCAAATCAGTAACAAACAGAACTATAAAATCTGCCACCTTGATCTACTTTCAAACCTACCGACTAGCATTTTGCCAGAGCACACCCTGAAGTCTCAAACTTCTGAGGACTTTGCCCGACACAGGCATTAACACAAGAAGAGACTAGAATTAGAAAAGTGTCCATAGTTCTAAGGAGATGATATAAAAGCAGAAATCATTTTCACAACTAAGCTGCAGTCACATGCATGTGGAAGACCAGCTCTCTAGGAGCATAGACAACTCTCAGCCACACCAGGCTCTTAGCTGTAAAAGCTGAGAACCTGCAGAGGCTGCGTAATGGAAACAGGAATTTGACAGGAAACCAGAGGCTTCAGCTACATTTTTGTCTCATTTTTTTGCCTCCTCCCACCTTGCTTCTACCCCAAGAAGTGAGGGAACACAACTGTGCAACTGCTCTACAGGCTGAAGGCACAGATGTACTGTACTAGTGTAACTCCAGCTCCATCTGGGTTCCTTATTTTGTCCTTCATCAGGCTGCCGTGTCAACTGTTTGTGCAATGCACAGTTTCCTGGGAATTTCTCTCCCTGGCATTCTTCACATCTTTCAGAAGACTTCCAGAAGAAAGAGGCACAGTTTCAGCTCTATAGAAATGCTTTCAAGCACAGCAGATGGAAAGTTTACTCTAATTTGCAGCTCTAGGAAAGGACATAAGAAAATTTGCATACCTATATGGAGCACAACTAGGTTCCACACTGTCAGGTGTATCTGGAATGGTTTCAAGACAACAGATTACCTAACAAAGATGAATTCTTGTTTTGGTTTCCTTGGATTTGATACTCATAGCAGATTTATTATTTTGCAGAATGAATACAAAATAGGGAACAATAGAAAGTAAAATTTTTGTTTTAAACCACAACTTTTCAGGAAAGTAACAAAACTTAACCACATTATTTTCTTAATGTTCTACTCTTTTTCAATCAAACAAACAAAATCACACAAAAAATTCAAATGCTATTTGGAAAAACCTTTTTTTTTTTTTTTTTGAAAAAAGATTTTCAACATGACACATTTTAGTCACATGTAAAAAAATGCTTGCCCAATCTTGAAATAAATTACCTTTGGGGTTAGAACATAAAACATTTGAGATTAAGAGATACCCAGGTGTTCCTGGTAATGTACAACATCATGCCATTTAGACACAAGCTTAAGTGACGACATTTTAAATACAGAAATGATCCATATAGATGAATGAATATCCTCCCACACTGCAAAAACCAAAATTCTGACATAACTGCTATCCTGCTGGAAAGAAACCTGTCAGGACTCTCACTGGCACGGTGAAAAGCAACATGAATGGCAGAAATTTTGATTGATGTCACTGCCTGCCTGTCAAGTGAAACAAGCAGGGCCAACCTAATCATGTTAGATTAGTGAATACAGACATGATATAATATTTTTGTTATAGATATGCACATAGAGTGTGCATGCAGAGAGTCACAGGCACATAAACATATCTTTCAAATAATAGTATGTATTGTATGTGTTACAAAGTGTATTATCAAATTCTTAAACAATTCCCCCAGGGTTTTTGTTTTTTGGATTAAACTTGATGACGCATTTTCAAGACTTTGCAGTAGAGCTTCTATATATATATTTGCTGGAAGCTTGATTCTATCACTTCTTTTTTGCATTGCTAAACTGAATTAGGTAATTTATAGTATTAATCTAGAGTGAAATTGCTGCACCCACCTTTTCTAGATAACAAATATGCAGACAAATATAAAGGCATACTGAGTATCTTCTGTTAATAAGCTAGACAGATTTTTAAAAGTGAGAATACCTGAAGACAACAGACCTTCTGTACGAAGGTCACAGAAAAATAAAATCTTATCAGGCAATGTTTGCAAAACAATAAAATATTTCAGACATGAAGCTAGAATATGACTACTACTGTCTGACCATTTGTCACTGAAACACTTGGTTGATACCCTCCTGAGTGATAAGTAAGAAGAATCAATAAGAAGAATCTCCACACTACCAAGAATGATGCTGATAGTCCAGGTCTCAGATTAACTGAGAAAAAAATGTATCCTGATAGTAAAGTATCTTGATTCTCAACAATTTCTGATTCACATCAGAAATATATTTTAAAATAAATTTAAAAAATGAAAATCCCAGACTACCTCTCACTCCACCCCTCACAAACTTGAATTTGTGCATTAAAAAAAAAAAAAAAAAAAAAAAAAAAAAAAAAAGAACACAGAAAAAAAAAGAAGCTTGTCAAAAGCAGCCAGAGTTACATTTCAGCTGGTAAAAGGTAACTCTGAGATCCCATGCCTAAGGCTCTAACTGACAAAACACTTTCTGTGTGTTTTAGACCCTACGTTCAAACTGAAGCAAATACAGTGCCCTTCAGTCACCACATGGCTACAGAGTTCACAACAAATGTTCAGAAATTATTTCAACAGCATGGAAAAAATGTTTTATTCTATATACTACAAGCTATAAAGTATGGGATTTTATTATTTAACTTGTCCATAAACAAAATACTAAATCAAAATGTCTGTTTGGTATTTACTATATACCTTCTTTGGGATTTAAATAACGTTAAGTACAAGAAATTTCTTTTTTTTTTCCATTAAATATATTCATTAAATATATTTCCTTCTTTGCCCTTGAACACAAAATGTAAATAAGCTTAGTGCCAGATTTCCTTAATATTAAGCCTGGTACTGAAATGTACTTAGGTACTTTCCTTCCTTTTCCACTGAAGCACACAGTCAGACAAACTAATACCTTCAGTGGGACTGAGAATCCCTTTTTTCTTGTTTTAGTCATTTTTTTTTTAGCAAACTTGGAATGAGGGAAAAATAACAGAAGTTGAAAGTGACGGCTTAGTTCTGCAACAAAGACTGTGTCCCCACCTCTACCTGCATTTAATCTTGAGCCTTTGGACCCCACAATTACATAGTATCAACAAATCCAGAATAAATTTCCACAGTGTACATTATACAATGACTGCCTACTAGTTGGACATTAAATTTAGAATAATTCACTCTCACATCTAATGAAATCTAAGCAAGCATATTTGTACACAATCCCTATCTACCTATACAGAATTAATCATTTGCACATCATGCAGATGAGCCTTGGAAAGGACTTCAGAACAATGGAGAAGGCACCTATTGAATTGTATTTTCAATGTGATACACACATAGCACTTACAGCACTCTTATGAATCCAGCCCAGACAACACCAGCCTGGCCAAACAGCTGGCCTTCAGAAGGCTAAAGTGTTTGATAGCTTGGAGTCAGCTCCTATTTTGCTCATTTCCTGAAGGAATTGTGGAGGTTCTGTGTGACCCCTGGTTTTGCAAGCTTGGATGTGAATTTTGCTAGCTTTGAAAACATTTTAGGGCTTACACAGAAATTTGTAAAATGTCAGCTTGAAAATTTTAATTGACTTATTAGCAATATCTCTTCTTTGAATGACCTTTTAGTCCTCCTTATAACATATCACCTACTTTTACTACCTTCTGGCTGACAGCTTTTAATATATTCCTTCCTAGTGGATGATATCATCTGTCCTTGGATGGAATTAACTAAAGCACTACACATTTAAAAGCTGACATTAATCCATATCCACAGATTTTTAACAGCTGCTGGGATAAATATTGTGTTTCCATGCATTAGGTTTTATATAACAATGACTAGTAGAAATAAATTGAGATTAAATATACACTGGCAACATCAAAACCAAGGAGGAAAAAAAACACTCAGCTGATAAATGCAGTGTTTTAGTGGCTGCATATATCAATGACTAAAAATACTTACTATAATTAGCAAGAATAATTCAGTTATAGTGTAAACATAAGGTATATTTTGTTCCGGTGGCATTGTTATATCTCCTGATAATCACACTTAGAATAAAACTCCAATGAAGAGATAGCTGGTTAAAGACCCAGGTAATTCTTTATATCTGTTTCAAGAAATACGGCAACCATTATCGCGTCACATTTCTTTTCCCAATTACGTATTTATTTTGCACCTATAAACAGATGAGTAATCAAGGGCCCTAGTTGGAGCAGAGAGGCAAAGCGGTGCCCAGGGAGGGAGCACTACATCCTACTACAAGTGGTAACTGAATACAACTCCCTGGGAACCACTGTGAAAATTCACCATTTGTCAAAATTAAAAAATGCCCAATTCAATAGGAGACTTTCCTCCCTTTCCCTTTGTCTATCAAAATAAAATGTGCATTAATAAATTAGTGAGGAACATTTTCAACAAACCTGAACATGTCTGTAGAAGAATTCTTCAAAGTGAGAATTACTTTCACCAGAGCCTGAGTAGTAGCCCCTAGAATTGTTAGCTACTGGTCTGCAGAGTCAATAATCATATTGTGCAAATGTTTTTGAAAATAAAAATATTCACCTTCCTCAGTAAACATGCAAAGCACTTTAGAGAAGTTGTTTGGATCAATCCAGGGGCTATGATTCAGTTCTAAATTAGATATCCCAGTCTGATTTTATTTAATTTTATTTTTTTAAGATAAACATAGCTCTACCTGAAATTCACTACAGTTAGGAATCAGATAATCAAAATCTTTACTAACACAGCAGGGAGTGCTTAGCCAAGGCAAAGAGTCTACTTTCCTCTCAGACAGAACTTTTTATTCCTGGTAACAAAGACACAGGTGCAGAATAGATCAGAAACAACATAATGTTCTTTTATGTTAGATAAGCTGATTTAAAAAAAAAAATCCTTTTTTTTGAGCTTGATGGGAAGTTATGACAAGAGTATATATTTTTCCTTTTTTTTTCTCTTCTTCTTATTCATTTTACAGTTAATATGAAGTTTTGTACGTGTGAACACCTTTGAATGAGAATATGAACCTAGACAACACACCAGAGCACATTGCACGACACCAGTGACAGTCACTGTGAGCTGAATTTTGCCTTAACTTAGCTCAGAGTGCACTTCTGAAGAACCTATGGTTAGGATTACAAAGGTGTAATGGTAGAATAAAATCTGACCCTGTAAAGTAACAATTCTCTTTGCTGACATTTAAGGCAGAACTCATCACCCTTCTCAAAGCTGCAGTGTTAAACTATTAAGAAATATATATATATCCATTATTATTTTTTTTTAATGAAAGATCGGCAAATGATAATTTGATACTACAGAAACCAAATGCATATAAGACCATCATATGATTTTCTACACAGGTTGAAATGTAACTTTTAAACAAAGAGAGCGTCTAGATTTCTTCCTGGGTATAGCATAGAAAGGCTATTTAAACAATTCATAAGTAATCCATAGGATCTCTGAGAGAACAAAAAAACACAACTACTTATCCTTGCAGTGTGCACAAGTCATATAGTTACCTGGTGCATAACAATTTGGGAATTGCTTTAGTATCTCTTTCCATTCTGTTATTATTCTATGTACCTATGTGTTTCCTAGATATTTTTTTTAGGAGTTTTTATTTTTCCTCTTCCTATTTTAAGAAGCTAAACAGCATCATACCCTTAATCCTCCATCACTCGACAAAAGCACCTCATTGTTTTTTGCTTTCAGGCATAAGATTCTTTTCTTCTGTTCATTACAAATTAATTCTCAGAATCTTACAATTTGGAAAATAATACAAATTCCTTAAAAGTTCACTCACACAGGAGTTTTCAGCAAAGCTGTAGAAAGGTTCTTATTAGGCTTTTCACCAGTAGTTGCCTACCACAAGACCAAAAAAACAAGTAGTAATACCAAGTTGAAAAAATGGATTGATAGCCTAGTTAATTTATAGTCCTATAGTTCAGTGAACTTGACCAAAAATACTGTAAATTTCCTAATAACTGAATTAACCTCTTTTGCTCAACATTTTGAAAGCAATTTCACACACCTATAGCTTTTAATATGGCAGCACCATACTAGAACCATACTTAGATTTTAAAAAATAAATAAATACAAGCAAATTATCAACTGCCACATTTGTATTCATTTATTTCTGATGTTTCATTCAGCTTCTATTTTTTTCTGTTTGAGCATTGGAGAGAAAGCTACTAAGTCACAGCTTCTAGGAGAGCAATCATAATTTGATGTGGATACAAACACTGAAGAGGCACACAAGTTAGCAGTCCAATACAAAAACAACACGGCAAGCCTGAACTGAGTGGTGACAACAAGATCCACTCACGGTTAATATCTTCACCTGTTCAGTGTACCTGTGGGAATAAGACTTGCCCATAACCTAATATTCTTAGAAGCAGAGCTGCATGTCAGCAGCTCCAACACATTATAGGAAACCTTATTGTATGTAACAGTATGCAACTGGACTGACACCTACCAATTCCACATCCATTTCATAAGCCTCATCCAGAAGGATTGCAAACAGCCTTCAACTCTCCTATTTAAAAGAGGCAAAAGGAAGAAAGGAAATAACCATCTTTGATAGCTTCTCATCAAGAAATAGGGAAGCAAAAGACAACTTACACTCCCTAGAAACCTTAGGAGGAAATGAATGACTTCCAAGTTTTCTTGTAACTAAACACACAAACACAGCTGTTACTATAATTTAAGATTAAAAATAATATAATTTCTAAAGCCATATTTCAAATGGTTGAAAATATTTTGCTTCAAAACTGAAAACCCTGTAGACAATTTCCATGAGGTAACTTATTAGCAAACTAAATTTTTGTCAATTTCCTCATATTTAGAGAAAACTTCTCCAAGCACATGCTGCGCATAAACAGTGGAACTTAGATTCCCTTAACACATCATTTTTTGCACATGCCATCTGTGCATTTGAAATACTTAAAGAAACCTTTATTATATATTTATATTATGACCTGAGATATACAGGAAACACGAACCTGTTAATACAGCAGGATATGTAAACCTGTATCTCAGAGACATTCCTGCCATAGCACAGTACCATCCTGCACAGATGCATCTATCATTCCAGGGCATGGTTCTTACTGGAAACACCAGCTCTCAGTTGATCCAAATTTCTGAATTACAAGGAGTTATACGCAATGTATGTTTATCAGCCAGGATATTTCAAAGGGTTCTTTTTGGAGATTAAGATACTTCAGCAAGCCACTACCACACACTGTGTGTCGATACACATAACCCTGAATCTGATGCAAAACAGAAAATCCCAAGCCAAGCTCTGAAAATGATACTGAAAAGGACAGATTTTCTTAGCCCTGCTCTCAGATGCACATCTGCACAACATACCCAAGTGAACCTTCTCAGCCCCTGGTGGAAGTGCAGCAAGAGCCTGCCAGGAAAGCTGCTCCCAAGCTGAAGAAGTACTGTGGATGCAGTTACCATCTTTGCCACTGGAATGGCTAACCATAGCCTCCTGGAAGAACGAACAGGTGATGGCTATTGGATTGATGCAAACAGCACATTGAAAGCACTTGAAAAACTTTAATCCTACCTCTTGTGCTGATACTATTAATGGCAAGAAACTGGAACTTAGTCCATAATCAGTGCTCAGCTGCAGGTCAGGGGGCAGCTGGGGGAGTAGGAGGAGTAGGGGAAAGAGGAGGGAGGGCAAGAGGTCAGATGGGCACCATGGTACCAACTAACAGTAATTCAGACTTCTTACACTTGATTAACACATTTAAGTTTTTAAAAATCAAAAAAAAAAAAAAAAAAGAATATGAGAATGCTTTTATACACAGATGTTAAAAAGACATAAATGAGAATTAAAGATTAAATAAATGGTAGATGAACAAATTATTCTCACAGATTTATTTTTTTTTTTTTAAGGGAAAAAATAGGCTACAGATTAGGAAAAAAAAATGAAGACATTGAGTGAGCTTTGTTAATTTTGCTACATAACATTTCACTCAAAAGCTCCATTTTTGTAGAAATATCTATGTTATATATTGTTTCAGTTTGCTACCCATACATACATTAGTATATATTTATCTCCTTCCTTCTTTTTAGCTGAGAGCTGGGAGATTTGCATAGCATGGTGAAAAAGAATAATTTCTTACTGTGAAATAAGAAGCTGAAATATTCGAACAGGAAACCACAGTTTATGCTCTTAAATTATGTTTCCCTTTTAAAGTGTAAATATATATTAAAATATACATATGGAAATGTGAATATATTTGTTTTTAAGACCAAAAAAAATTATTTGACATGAGTTTAATACATTATTATTATAATAGATATTTTTAACTGGGTTTACCTGAGAGACTAATTTTTACATTATTGACAAACCTTGGATTTTTCTGATTTTTCTTTTTTGTCTGGAAGGGGAAAGTGCTTTCTTATGACAAAGACTTGAAAGATATATCCCTTTTTTTTTTTTTTTTCCTACTTCACTTTCACATGTGTTGAAACTCATTGCTTCTGGAAATGAAGATGCTCTGGTGTCAGCTGTAAAATCTGTATCTCACTTCCTCAGACAAGTGGATATTTATTGACAGGGTGTGAGAGAGAAAGAGAGGAGAGACTGCCTGTCCTGGAGCCAGTAACCTTGGTGAAGATGCAATGTCACAAACACCAAGCCATCATTCTCATAGATGTACAGCATATTATTTAAAGGGAAACAAATATCGGCCACTGAATGTCACTGCAAGGACACATCTTCTGCCTCTTAACTAAACTTATCAGTGCTGTGGTTTAATATGGTACCTTTTTCATCCTCCCCTCAAATTCATCTTACAGAGCAGCTCTTGACACTACCAGAGAGCAGTCAAGACTAAGATTTAGTGACGTTTGCTTCAAACAGATCTAGATTTATTGACATTTGTTGCCTGCTCCTTTTTTCAGTAACCACACACAGGATTAATTTTAACCATTTCTTAAACTGTTAGAAACTGCATACTTGTAAAACATACTTGAGTAAACAAGGTTGAGACACCTAAATTAGTGTTACTGGCCTATTTCCACTTGTAATTAGAGGACCAGAGCCTTAGTCACAAGGGCCTGAAAACATGCAGGCAAGGTTTTGCTGGAAGTTGGATGAAAAGGTACACATCAATCCCTTTTCAAAATGAACTCTCTTCCAGTAGAGAGGGGAAGATTTATATCTCAATGGCTTATGCAAGCATGTGATTATCAGCTGTACATGGAAATACTGGAGGTGGGGAAAAAAAATCATCTTTTAACATCTACTTCAGTGTGAAATATTGCTTTACTAATTTAGTCTGTATTTACTATGTAATAACATAGCTTACGTTAACTTCTAAACCCCAAATTAACACATCCTTCGTACTTCTACTTTTCTACAGAAATTGTATTAATACTAAGAGAAATTGGTTTCTACAATGGTAACTAAATATCTTGCTGTTAATCCCCACAAATTAAATGAAATGATTGAATTCATGCTTTTCAAATCTAGAAGAGATTTGGACACTCAGAACTGAACAGCACAGTAACGTAAATACTTTAGCTCATATACAATACTGACCCAGCCTTCTCTTAGTAACACAGAAAAAACACATCCATATTTTAAAAGGAAAGACAGATGAATATACTCTCGTGACTCTCCTAATGTTAGGCAGAAGTACGAACTTGCAGTGTTCTGTAAAAGATTAACTACTAAATGAAAAAGAACTGCTGGATGTAAATTTAAAAGTCCAAAAACACCCAAGAGGCATAACTATAATTATTGCTCAGGGAAGCTGTTTAAGACTAAAAATACATTTCCATTAACAACCAAAATTAGTTTTCATTGCCTTTTTCTCAAGTTTTCAGTGAATAACCTTTGATGATAACACATAATGATTCATTAGAAAAAAAAAAAAAAAAACTAATTCACATTTCAGAAGTATGCATATTTAAAAAAAAAAATCAGAAGTCATACCACTGAAAATCAAATGTTAGGAGATGCAAAGGACAGTTTGGGGATGAATATTATTCCACAATAAGAGACTTACCATCAGAGCACATCCTAAGCATACAGTTCTACAGAAGAATAATATTACAATGTATTAATCAAAATAATTAATGCCTAGTTTTTAAGACATAAATTCTTCCAATTTGTGTCTATTCACTCAGCGTTAGCCAAAGCACAATTGGTGGGAAAAGCACCACCGAGTATCATAAAACATGTCTGCAAACTACAAAGCAGATACATATCAATGTAAAAATGTTGGATGACAAAACCCAGGTTTTTACAAGATTTCTGCATGCCAGGAAAATACACTTTAGTTTATAGGAAAAGGCTACAGTGTATCCTTATAACAGTATAAATCTCCAGAACCCTCGTGATGATATCTAATTTACGTGGCTGTCACTGGAAAATGTGGCATAGTGAATTATACACAATACTAAGCTTAATTATGAACAGTACCCTAGAAATCTTGATTAGAAATCATTTGCTATACTCAGAGTCTGTAAAAACAATGACGAATTTATATAGCATATTGCAATTCCAAATAAATTATTCCCAGAAAATCAAAAGGAAGGTATAGATTAAATAAGAAATTATTTCTTAGGATCACTGCCAGATTTTAGGTACACTATCAAATACAGAGTAAAAATATCACAGTAGAAAATGCTTTAGATAAAAATAGCTACTTAGCATTCACATCAATTATTTTCATCTACAAAAGTAGGCATTTATAAAACAAGGGCCAGATACCAATATATGATACAGAAATGCATATGTTTCATTAGAGAACATCTGACAAAGTCTCAGCTACATTACTGTTCCCACCACCACCATACTGTTTCACCCTACTCAAGTGCAGGTTTTCAGAAGGGCGTTGCCACAATGGTGGGATGGCTTTCCCAGAGCACTTTAGCAACTCTCAGAACAGCCTTATTTTCAGCAGGGGAACATTCATAACACTTCCAGCATGGGTTCTCTTACAGCTTCTATTGAGGTACTGCCAAATCTCACCTGTTTGTCAGATCTCAGGACTTCTATTTCCCTTGCCATAAAAAGAGCACACAATCCTACCTCAGTGTGTTGTAAAACTAAACCCAATAAGGTGTGAAGTGGTCACGCGATGATTAAATGAAAATGACTAAATGACAAACGCTCATTTCCAATGTTAACATTGCTTCATCTCAACTGCAAAGCAAATTTCATAAAATATGAAATTATAAAGACCACTTGCATGTCTTTATATAAAGGAAAAATTCAACATCAGTATCATGAAGAGTTCAACATTTTCCCCTAGAGAAGTATGGTCACTACCAGCAACGTGCTCTTTCAGGTGAGGAGACCTCCTGATATATACTATTTTATTTCAGAGAAAGACCTTATACTTATATGTAGAAAGAGATTAAATAAATCATGATTACAACAGTAAACACGTAAATCCTGATCAATAAGTACTTGCCTCCCCCTCCCCCCAACACTAACAGCTGCAATAAAGCTTTAAATGTAAAGCTGAGCACAACCAGCCATAAAAGTATGTAAAATAAATGAGGATAACATAATGAGGGAATCCAACATTCATCTCATAAATATAACATAACGACCACAACTAAAATGTCAGAGAATCTAATAAATCAATATGGTAGGACAGAGCTATCTTTACGCTTAGCATACATAAAAATATATTTACATGCAAGGTTTTCTTTTTTTTTTTTTTAACCAAAGATCAAACAAGAAAAATAAGAAACTTAACTCCTTATTCACTTTGTGATTCAAAATTTCATGCTATTTTTATTTTGGTTTTCTACCCAACTGTAAGAGGGCATCTAACATTTTCTCCACAGAATAACAAAACAAATAACACCATTAACAAGTACATAAAGTGAAACAAAAGTATACATTCAGCACTTTAAATGGATACTCTTAGAGATAGTTTGTAAAAATACCTCCTAGAACAGGTGGAGAATTCTGTATAGATCTCAGAATTTTCAAAAATGCAGACTTTTTTTTATAAAGCAATTAAAGAGGGACTGTGTTTTCTTAATAATGTTAGAGAATTGTTATCAAGTACTTAACAGCAGGTTACATAGGTAAATTTCCTGTGCTGCAATGCTAAATCTATTTTAGCTGCTATTTTTAGAACATCAAGATACATGTGCATAAAGACAGCTCCAATAAGCTTGTTAGCACTTCAAAGACTAATAAAGCACATAAACCACAAATAGTTCACAATACTGTAAGGTATTACAGCACAACTAATCAAAATCTGTTATAAGCCTCAGAACTGGATTTTTACTCTTTTGCATTTATTTTCCTGCCATGTTTGTTCCACCACCAATGGCACCACAGTGGAAGCAAATGTTGGTAATTCCATTAATAGGCACAAGATGGCATTAAAACAGCTGATACAAGAAGACAGGTCAACCTTTTTAATCTTGTTTCACTTCCACCACTTATGATTATCAATATGGAAGCAGAAGCCTTTCCACTTGCTTGGATACCAATCTTAAAATGGGTATGTCAGTTGATAATCAAGGTTAGGGACTTTTTATAGAGAACAATAAAGCCCCTGCTTTTACTAGAATGGATGTGCAAAAGTCTACACACCATGATACTGCAGCCAATGATGGTCTCCAATCCACAGGCACTCAAAAACACCTCTCTCAAATAAATTATATCCTAGGTAAATAAACAGAAGTTTCTATACACTTCTTAAAGCTAGGCATCTCAAAAAGCTGAGCAGAGAAGACCTCACTTCCATATTACAGACACTTTAAAAAGTCACCACATAGATTTTTAATTTAAACTAGAGATTAGTTCTTCTGGACAGAATTAAACATTCTCTAAAAACTGACTGTCCGTTGCATTACCCCTGTAGGTCTCCTCTGCCATAGCCTGAGCTCTTTTTGCAAGTACTCTATGGTCCAGTGTCACTTACCATTGCAGCATAAAGGAGATTTGCACTGTCAGCAATTTGCACCTCAGGCTGCCATCAGATACTTTCACAATGCTCAAAATTAGACGTTATCTTTACAATGCAACTATTGAAAATGTTCCAGTAGATTCTGCTTTACTTACTTATTTGTCAGTGTCTCACTGGGAAATGTTACAGTGAATGCTTACACGCTTATTCCTATAATCGGGAAATTAATTACATAGGCTCACTCCTATAGACAACAAACAAACCAACAACAAACAAAACCCACAACTTTTTTATTCTCTTAGCCAACATTACATTTCTTGACCTGAAGAGTGGTGTAAATCTTGCCATCTTCTTAGATCACCTTTCTCTTACAGAGACCACAACGTAACTACTTAATCATTTATCAAATTTGCCTTGCAAAGAAAGCCACTACATAGGTTAAGTAACTGTTCTTCAAGTTAGTAAGAGAACCAAATTCATTATCATGTATCAAAGCATAAGACAGCAATTTACTTCTGAGGATCATCTCATTCCTAAGTGGAAATGACAGAAGCAACTCAGAGACTTTTCAGTAGCACCCTCTATTAAATAATGTCTCACTCATTAAGTGGGTCAATGCAATTAAAATAAGGTACCTTCTTAAGCTGTATTGGGACTAATGCTTTTTCAGTAGACTCACAACATTGCTTCTTTCGATTGTTAATTTATCTGCAAGTCAGTAAAATGGAAAAAAAAAAACATCCAAAGTGCACCTGAATGAAGGAAAATCTCCTTCACTGCAGGCCACTGTACTCAAAAATAATGCCATTGACAAAAATAAGAAACACTGACACATGACCACTTCACAGAAGACATGAAAGAGGTATCTGCAATGATGCCTTGGGACTGACATTTTCAGCCAGCGTTACTGGACTGCTCCTTACACTCACCCATTGCTAATTAGTACTGACATACAAATCAAATACCTTTGTAGAAGCAAATCTATTGCAACTTAAGTTTATTTTTAAAGTAAGTAACTCAATTACTTCAGTAATTGCCTGTGTACAGTTGTTTGCTCTTTCTCAAAGAAACTTTTTGTTCTAACATTCTCTCATCATCAGTAGGTTATAAATATCACCCTAGAAACATATTAGACAATAAAAAATAAAGCTAGTCTCAAACATAGTCTTCTTACTATCACAATTTGCTGAAAAACTCTTAACAAACAAAAAACATAAATTTTGACTGATCCAAATTCTAAAGCCATTCTCTTTAATTTAGCAATGTGTAATATATTTAAGCAAATATTGCATTCAAAATAATTTTAAAAATCTACTCTGAACCAGGAGTTAAACAAGATCCTACTATACCCACTAACAATCTCATTCCTCCATATTTCACCCATACTTCACTTTTATTTTGCTTTGTCTGAGAACAGTGAAAACTGTTTCTAATTTCCATGACAGGAGATAGCAGTCCTCTGAAAGATTCAGTGGCTTCATGGGAGATCATTTTCCTTTACACTTTTAATAAAAAGAGAGGACTTATTCTTTTCAGGGTGTCCACAGCTCAGATGACTCAAAACTTTTGGGAAAAGTAATTTATTTATTTATTTTTTGAACCAGTAGTTTAATAACATATAACATTGTTCTTTTGAATGACTATATGCCTCTTTAATCCTCTGCCTTTTTTTTTTGTGTGTGTTTTGTTTTTTTGTTTTGTTTTGTTTTGGGGGGGGGAGGAAGGGGAGTGGGTGGGAATGTACAGATGCTGTTTTGCTGTGCTCCACACCTACACTACTTCAAATGGTCTGACCTTTTCACCACTCTATCCACTGAAAGGAGCAATACACAGGACAAAGTAACACCTCTAATAAACTCTCCTTTTGAAAACTGTTCTTGAACTACAGTCGTGACAAGAAAAAAAGAGTCACCTGCATATTAATCCTCCTAGATCTAGTCCTGATATCACTGCAAAAAATTTCAAGCAAAAGCCATTTATTTTTGCATATTAAGTCCCAATTTCCAAACAAACTAAACAATATACTTGAAAACATCAATCCTGTATATTTAAGGGAATGGAAATACAGAGTTTTACAGTTGATCCACGCATACAGTAAGGATGGTACTGAATGCATTGGTATCTATAAATGTGCAAGTTACAAGGCTACAGAAACTGAAGTGCTACCATATGATGAACAAACCTTAACATACATTTTGATCTTACACTGAATAAACATCTGCAAGTCTATAAGCCAATCCTGCACATTTCCTTAAATGGCTAGTAGCATGAAGACACATTTTGGACATGATCGAACAATACACGTAAGGAATTTCTAACACAACAAAGGAAAAATAAGATATTGTGCAAAGAGTGTTAAATTACTTAAGAAAAAGTTTGGTCTCTTTAAAAAAAACAACACATACATACATGTCTTCACATATAAATACACACAGAGAGACATAAACTATAGAAATACACATACATTTTCTGCAAGAAACTGTTTACCTGTCATTGAAAAGTCTTACAGTATGCTGTTTAAATTCACAGTGCAACTTTGAACTAAACCAGTCTACATGTCCATTTTCCCTTCCTCCAGACTTTTCTTTTTTTATTAACAAGTTTCTTATTGCAATATAAGTATATCTGGCTAATAAAGAAGAATAAGCTCAAGTCCAAATTGACTGGAGGAGGCCTGTCTAACAAGGACAGTTGACTCAGCTTCAGGCTGACCAACATGGAAGGTACAGCTATTATTCCAACCAAATAATTTTCTTACAGCAGTATTTGTTACTTTCATTAATCTACACTTTTGGGTGCACTTTCTGCTTTTCAGCAGTCACACTACAAAAGGTGGGTTACTTAAGAAACAATTAGGTGCGTATACAAAACAATTTGCAGGCAGTCTTACTCTTTCAGCTTTCTAAGTGAAGTGCCTTTCAAGGCTGATTTATAACACTGTCGTCTTCAGAAGGCAAAATAATTAATAGGAGCATGGACTTCTAATTTCAGTGACTTCCAGAGAAAGTGGATTTCATTTGATTTATGATGGCCGGTGACTTTGCATTTTATCAGTTCATTCACTCATTATTTATGCTGATGACCAATTTCAATGGGTCGCTATCATCTAACTCACTACTAATCAAAGAGAATTAGGGTTCACTGCATTATTTAGAAGCCACTAATTTATCTTCAGAACAAGTATCAAGAATAGTTTGCGGCCTTCTACACTTAAAAAAAAAAAAAAAAAGCACAGCTGGCAAAGCTATAGCATTTGTTTGATATTACAAATAAACGTCATAGGAGTTAGTTTTAAGAGCAACTACTTTTTACAGAAGTTTTTAAATGGGGTAGACCATACAGATAGAAAATAAATATGAAAAATGGAAACAATAAAATGAAACAATTCTGTCTGACCTCTTATGTCAAAATATTTAAAATGTTTTCTATTCCCTTCGCAGGCAACTCAAAGATACTTTATTTTAAAAATTCTCTCTTTTTCTCTCTCTACTAACTAAATGGAAATCGTTGCACCAAAACAATCCTAGCTGGCATATTTCTCATTTAAAAGACATTTGACTGGATTGTAGACACAAAGAAATAGATCAGATTGAAACTTAAACCTACCAAAATGAGTTTTATCAGCAAGCTATAATTCCAAATCATATTCAATCATTTGGAGAAAAAAATCCTCCCATAAGGCAAAAAAGAAAAATAGTTGCCTATTTAGCTCTTGGTGAACAGAGCACAGAAACCTCATTTCAATATTTTTATATCTTTGCATTTCGACATCCACGTAATTCTCTGATTTCATGGTCTTGTACTGCTGATCTCGTGTGTACCCCTTCAAGCATTTTTTTTTTTAACTTCTGTTGAAGTCACGACTTTTCTAAAACTTAGGTGAAGTACATAACCACAAATTTTATATAACTAAACTGCCACTACCAAGTTCTGGACCATCTCATAACAGCATGGTAGTAACTGTTCTGTAAGACACACTACAAACTTTAAAGGTCCAAGTTTCAAAAAGCTGAAAATAGGTGGGGAAAAGAGAGAAAACATTAACTCTACAGAGGCATAGAAAATGAAAATTCCTTGGTGCCTTAATGCATAATCATGGTAGTCTTTCTGCAAAAATAATCTATTCCTTCATAAACAAACCTTAAATTTAAACATGTAAAATCAAGGATTTCCAATAAGTTTTTCTACATCGACTTAGAAAATACATCTTTATACAAAAAGTAAGGTATAAATATTTTTAAGAAAAATTCAAGGTCTCCTTGTATCCCCAGTATCCCAGGCCTGAGGCAAGAAGGAAAAAAAAAAGGAAAAACTTTTTAAGCCAGAAAAGCATACCAGCTACAGTGTTTTCCACTGCTGTTATTCTCTCCCCACATGTAGGTATGGTGTCAGAAGACAGAAAATGATGAGCCTTCAGAAAAAAATGATACTTTTCATCTTTGTAAGTATTAAGGGATTAAAAACAACTCAGAGGTGCTACCTGCTCTTTGGTGTTTGCTCTTCCCCCAGCCCCAGAGTAGATCTGCTGCCTGCCTCTTTTCCTTCTGCAACAGTTCTGGTACATGGCTTTTCCCTGGGAAGGAGGAAAACAAAAGCAACCTCTGTCAAGAGAGGACTGGCAGGCAAGTATTGAAGATACACATATCTGCAGAAAAGCTAGCATTGAAGTTGCACCGCCATTACAGAGTTTCCTGCATTTCTGCTGTGGGCGAACCCTGGCAGGCAGCTAAGCACCACACAGCTGACTGCTCCCTTTCCCCTTCCCTCCATGGGACAGGGGAAGATGAAAAAGTAAATGAAAACTTGGAGGGTGAGCTAAAAATTGCTTAGTAGGTGAAGGAGAAGTCTAAGTAAGGAAGAAAATAAAACAAAAACGCAAAGGCACTCACTCACCACCTCCCGTGGGCTGGCGGGTGCCCAGCCATCTCCCCAGTGAAGATGGCGCACATCCCTAAGTCCCCTCTTTTCCCATTTTACTTCAGAGTTTGGGGTTTCACGGGACAGTACACCTCTGTGGTTAGATCAGATCCTCTACCCTGTTGCATCCCCTCCCAACCCCAATCCCTTCACTATGGGACAGTGGGAGTCAGGGCAGGCCTAGACGCTGGGCAAGCCCCAGCTGGCCATAGCTCAAAATACTGTTGTGTTACCAAGTGCTGCGTTACCAACAGCGTTTTGGTCACACATCTGAAACAGAGCACCGCACAAGCTGCCATGAAGAAAATTGTGTTCCAGCCAGACCAAGTACAACATCTAAAATCAATTCCTTCTCATAACAAAACTTTTTTGGGACAGTGAGACCATTTTAATACCAGCAAACCCCACAGAAAGTTGATTACCTCAATACTCCTCCTTCTGGCTTCTTCTCTAGCTGCAGCTGCCCTCTCACAAGCTGGAAGCTTAATTACCTCCCTGCCCAGCTGCCCTCACCCCTGGCTACACCTGAGGGAAAGGCCTGACCAGGCAGTGGGGCTACTGACCTGGCAGGTGTGGGAAGGCAGTAGAAAACAACCAACCTCAAGCCATCCCCCTGCACAGGTGGCTACTGATAACACTATGTTACCTTCCTGAGCTATGGTGGGTTTAAACAAGGCTTCTGTAAGGCTTCAGAAAGTAGTGGTTAGTGTAAAAACCACGCCCCTCCAAAACAAACAAGCGAACAAAAAAATCATAAACATAGTATAAAAATACTATTTCAAAATATGTCTATTTTAAAACATTTAAAATACTCTCTGTTCCTTAAAGACTGCCACATACATACATGAGATATTTAACACTCTTGTCTTTTCAAATAAAGTGGTGTTAATTCCTGGAGCCACAATATGGTGATTGTTATTTCAAGCATATGTATATGCTCCACTGTGTGCAAAGTAAGGGTAGTCCCTAAATATGTTTGTGCATCACACGAGAGATCAACTCACTGGGACATGAAAATTAGAAAAGAAACAAAAAAAAAGAGTTACTGCACCACCACATGATACCAAAACAAGGACATGGAAGGAAAGAATTAGGAACATAATTATATAAGGCTACAGAGTTTTATTGGAGGAAACTGGTATTTTTGTTGCCAAACAATAATTACAAACTGATTGAAATGACTAAGTAGCCATTCAAATTAGTGTTCATAAGAGTTTTGTTCACATAAACACAACATGCTCATCATACTAATGATCTGAAATAAAACCCATGACTTGGCATAGTTTTCTGCACCATAACACAATTTACATTTCATTGCTAGTAAAATCAAGCTGAAATACTGCAAACCAGTTCATCTTTACACTGCTTGAATTTTCTTTGCTGTTAATAAGCATCAAATGGATTTTTCCCAAATAAGCATTTACATCTAACTTAGCAAAATTCAGTCACTCCCATTTATGTTCCTAAAACTATCTGAAAACTAAAACCTCGTAGGGCTATTCAAATTTATGTATTTCTATATTTGTATCACTAAAGATATCATGTTCATGTCTTTTTTTGTTGTTTTTTTAAATAATAAATGCATTTCTATAAAAAGATGTACATCAATGAAATCTGCAAGTAGTCGTTTATAGAAGTTGTTATAAATGGCTCAGGATTCAAATTAGGATTAAATAAAAAAATAGGATTTATTAAAAGAATATAAAGGAATAGAGGTAAGCAAACAGCGCTGGGTGCACCGGGAGTCTCCGCTCCACCAGGACGCACACCAGTTACATCAAGCAGCTGATTTTTATGCACCTAGACTAATACATATTCATTACTACTTCTAAAAAAGTAGATTATTATAATTAGCTTCCGGGGTCCAGTTCCTCCTACTGGAGCATGCGCATCAGTCTCCTCTGGGGGTCTCTAGGGGTCTTTCATGCTGAAGGCTCGTAGTCTTCCTCTCACCCTTTGTACTTACTCGGCACTATTCCAAGTTTATGGAACACTCTCTGTACACTCTCCGCAGGTCTTGTCTCCCAACCGTCCTTCAGCTTCTTCTTTCTTCCTCTTAATCTCTTGGCCCCCCTGGCCAGATACCAAGGATCCCATAACAGTCACCAGCAGTCACCAGTTATTATCAGTTGTTCTGAAACTCCCAAACAGGTTGGCGATTCACAAGCAATTAAAACATTCTTTCCCAGCTATTCACAGTCATCTACATAACATCTATAGCAGTGTTAAATCAATCTCGACAGAGAAGACAGAAAAGAAAAACTGTAACTGTTAGAACTAGAAGTCAGGAATAACAAAAGCAAACAGGTTCATAAATTTAAGGAGTGTTTTCTGAAGACGTGATAAACTGACTGGAATGAGGGGGAGACCGGAGCACACTGCATCTGTGGTTCAAGAATTAAATTGCCAGTGCAGGGCCCAGAGGCAGGCAGGATTCAAACAGAATTATTGCAATTATTACATTATTACAGACTTATTTATTTATGGACACGAATTTATGGACACGAATTGGAATTGTTAAAACATTCCTCACAAAGTTAAAAATAGAAGTCTTCAGTCTGGCTACAAAGCACAAAATCCTTAAAATATAGTATTATGAAAAATATTCTTGTGTACACAATTCTTCTTGCAGGAGACAGAAGAAGAGATTTGTTAGTTTTGTTTATTTTTTTGTTTGTTTTCATTTCTGTTGTTGTTTTTTAAAACCCACAAGTATACTGTGTCATGGAGGCAAACTGGCACAATATGAAACACAAAGCCATTTTTTCATACATGTATACAAATGAAATGCGAAATTTTCAGTTTGCAGACTAACCTCACAAATGTTCTGTGACATAAAATTGCACAGACACTTCATAAACCCATTTTATAGCTAGCATTAGGACAACATTCAGATTGAATGAAAAAAATAATCTATAAGAATTAATTAATATAGCTGATACTAGTACTAATGTGAAAATAGCGGGACAATGAAGTTCAGAATCTTAGTAGTATTCCATGCTTATTCCATAAGAGAAGTTTAATTAACCTGTCACAAATACTGAGCAAGTGAATTCTTCTGAATCTCTTATTTGGACAGACAATATAAAAAAGGTAGTTTATAATTTATAAAAATCCTGAGAGAAACTCTCAAGCAGACCTATTTAATAAGTCACATGAGCCTTAAAGAAAAACCAGCAACAACAAATAGAAACTAAATTCCTTAATGCACAGAGAATAATCACAAAGGTAAGAAAAGAGATGCTATTTTTCTGTGTCAAACAAAATTATGACACCTACCCATAATGTTTGTCAAGTCCAAGAACTGAACTACATAACATACAGATGGAAATATAGAGGGAAAATGCTCAAAAGATTCTTGGTCAAGCGTGGTAGCAAAATCCATGAGCAAAGCCCTTAGTCCAGGGGAAAAGACCTTTATCACCGCAGCATTGCTGTATATACTTCTCCTGTGTCTCCAAGACCACTTCTTCATGAAGCAGAAGAAATACCAGCAGAATAATCCAGAACTAGATTAATCTCAGCAAAAACAACTGCCGATAAAGTTGGCTGTTTTTTACCAGCCAACAGTTTTTCTAGGTGTTCTGCAAAAGGGTATTCTTCAACATGGAAATCCCTCTACAACCTTTGCACACTCTCTCATGCACATATCTAAGGTTATAATTTGCAATCAATCATAGAACTCTAAAAAAAAAAAAAAAAAAAAGTCTTAAAAGAAGGGGATGCAGTGGGGAGGAATGTGGGCATGACAGAAATGAACAAGGCTCTTCACAAAGGAAGTGTCCCTTTCTCCTCAGCCTGTCACATTCTTAGAATTTTGAATAAACAAATAAATAAAAAACACTGTAGATTTAGATATTTATGTAAAATAGTTTTTTCTGATTAATTATACATTTATCAATGCTGAGAATTATCTTAGCAACTTCTAATTTTATATTCTTCTCCAAATAGCTAGAGACATTTTGCATTCCCAACAATTGAACAAATAGATTTTTAGACTGATATGACCTCTTCAAGCAAGCAGCTGTAAAACTCCCATTGTTCATAAAATCCTGCATATGTACATCCCCAAATCCCCCCTTCCATTCAATATATATGAAAATGCAATTTACTGTACGTCAAATGAAAAATGCAGTTTTCAAATGCATGACAACAGGTGCTAGTTAAATGATCAGACACTATTTGTTACCTAGTCTCTTACTCTCATTTGCAGCATGATAAATTGCATTTTAGCAGAGTACTGCGATCTAAGGGGTCTTGACATGCTTTTATTGATTTGCATAGGTTATATGCATGTATTCCTGTTTGTAGGCAAATAGTGCCATGAGTAAATTCAAGTCACCGTGCCTCTGTTTCAAGAAAATTGCAGTCATCACAGGGGAGCCAAGATGGAGTGAGGTTGGGTAAAAGAGACACATGCAGCCCATTGGAATCTCAGAACCTCTATTAAGATTTATAGGCTGCAGGATTCTTTTGGGCTTCAACATTATTCTTAGTAAACCCTTTCTGTCTTCAGTTGTTTATAAAAACTGGCAGCTTTAGCAAAGACAGAAGCTTATGTTGTAGGTAGCACAATTTAACATAATAGTGATAGCCTGTCCTCCAAATATCCTGATACTGATTTTGAAAGAGAAAATGCATATCCTGGATTCCCTTTCCCATAATTTGAAAGGTTTTCTTTTTACTGAACATCCTCTCCTGCATTTACACAACATTTTGTGGACGCCAGTTAGTTAAGATCAGTTAACATAGCTATCCTCTCCTACCTCTGGACAAGTTAGCCAGCATCATTACTCCCCTTCCTATATAGGAAGGTTAGATACCTTCACTGCAGGATACAAATGACAGGCCTAGAATCAGGAATTGAGGCTTCCATACTTGTGTTTCTTCAGACTGGGAATGATGTGATCCACCGTCATCAGCATTTGCGTACAGTTTCCCCGGTTTAGCAGTTTGCAGTTTAGCAGTTTGGCATATGCTCACCCCCATTACTAAAGATAACGTAACACAATGCCCCCGTGCAGGAAGATTATCTCTATGCATGCACGCACATCGTTTTGTATTACAATGGTTGGAGCTGGCATGCAACATTCAGGCTGGTGTCAATCCATACAGGCTACTGATCCAATCATTCCCTTGTAAATTTGCACGTTACTGATAAAGGTTCTGGTTACTGGGGGAGCTGCTATTGTATCAGTAAAAGGATTTTGACTTGACAGATATACTTACACCTCATAGTATCCAAGGAGCTCCTCCTTACTTGTATGTTATTTCAGTATTTAAAATTTAAGAACTGTTTCAAAGTGACAGTTTGGCATTAAATTTGATGGAACTCAAGACCTGTATTCTTTTCCCTGTCTGCATCACAAAACCTAAAGCCAAGCAAAATTAATTTAACTGTAAATTTAAGGAAAAAAAAAAAAAAAAAAGGAGAAAAACCATGAAATGATAAACATTAAGGCAATACAGAATGCACTACCTCAGAAAACATTCTGATTTGACATTTAGTCCCACTCATGTGTCACTAATAAATTCTAACCAAAACTACTTCATGCAGGCTATAACTAACGTCTAAGATAATTGCCCACATTACCAATTTTACTTATAGACCCTATTTTACCCTAATTTTACTTATAAACCCTATAGGTTTCTCAGTTTATGAAGATTCTGGTGTATGTTTCTCAACAAAGAATAAACTACAAACTGTGTTTACAGGGGCTGTAAAACTGAATGAATCAGCACATTATGACGTATCCTGAAAGCATTTTTGCTTACTGTCTGCCAATTTTTATACAGTTTAGCTAAATATTCAATTTAGAATATTAACATTTAAAGGCAGGGGAATCAGCAATATCTCAAAGCAGAACTGACCCACACAATTGGGCATTCATCCATGAAGGACAGGATAAATGATTTGCAAAATATCAGAACAAAAATTGTGTTAATTGGTCAAAAATATTCAATACATACTTAAATCTATCAACCTGAGCCACTGTGATTCAGTTCCTTCAAATCATTTATAGTTTGAGCCATCTAGAAAAAATATCTTCACTGTCCTGAACAAATTGCCTCTCCTGCCTTTCAAGCTTGAAACCCTTCCTTGCTTAATTCTCCTAAAATGGTACACAGAATTAAAAATTATGCATATTACCTCTGTGTCCATGAAAAAAATTACTACTTTCAATGTATTGGTATTGCCTCTACTAAGGTTGTTGGGCTCATTCCTTAGCCCCAATTTCACATTCACGTGCAACCTATAAAGCAGGCCTATATTCTCTACTTGCCAAAGGTTTTGCATATTAAAAACAACTTTAGAAATAGGTAGGATTTCAAACCCCATGACATTCAGGTCATTGACAAAGACCGGTATTCAAGAACATCCAGCACCCAGGCCTCCAAACATTCCTTTTCTGCAGATACAAAAGATCAACCTGCACACACTTCCCAGCCAGAAGACTAAATTATGCTAACAGAAGGGGCCACAAGCACAGTGCAATACCACTATGAATGTGTCTTTTTAGGAAAGCAATTAAGCACAACAACTGACATAGCCATGCAATCTGACTAGGTAGTAATAGTTCCTTAACTATTCATCAAAGCACAGAAAGGTATATTATTAAGAAAGCATCTGATATTTCTTTAATGATAAAAACCTTCAGGTAAAAAGAATCTTTTTTTTTTTTTTCCCAACAGCTAAGCAATGAAAATTCAAATCCCATATACCTTGCAAAAGACAAGGTTTGAAAATTTTAAATATTTATATATATATATATATATATATAGTGAAAGTGGTTTTAGAAATTCTATATTGCAAAATTCAGAAGTCTGCAGAATTGAAAAGGACTCTTGGGATTTCTTGCTAAAGACCTTGCCTCTGGTACAAGCCACCTATTTGTATTAACCTCAGAAACGATGTGAAAGATTGTTCAGTTTCTCCCTAATGAGAGGAATTTAGCATGGTTGGCATAACATTCCATAATAATATTTCTATGCAACATCTTCACTAACGCTTCAAAAGCCATCAAAAATTTAACAAAGAAAATGATAATTAATATCACTAAACATACAGATGAACAAATTAGAGTAAGTGGCACTATCAAGTTATTGTTTTTCTCCTCCTCTTCTTCTACTCGCTGGAGAGATAATTAGGATTGCTTGACTTACTATTAATTTGCTGGTGCAAAATACAGTACAGAGGGTTGTTTCTATTCCAGGACATGCCTACAGGCAGGAAAGTATGCCTCTACACATAGAAACATATGACTGACCACCACTGGATCACTTCTCATAATTCTAGTACTTTCAAAATCATGTTTTTCCCACATTTGCTCTCTCCTCCCCTTGTTTCAGTGTCATCTTCCTGCAACTTTCATTCAGGCTGCAGTCCTGTAAACTATTTTCTACTATTTTTACTATTTTCATAAGCCAATTTTCTATATTGCATTTATTGTGTAAGGCTAGGCACGGATAGGGAGATTCCCAGGAACCCAGCAGGCACTCCAGTAGCTGAGAAACAACTACGGGGAGAAATACCTTTCAGCACCATTTTGTTTACTGGAGCACATGTCTATGGCTGTGAAAGGCTGCACTCATTTTAACCTGAATGGCTAATAATTAACAAGTACTTGTACATGCAAAAGATTTGCATGTACGAATAGAATACTAAGAATAACCATTTCTTAGATGCAGATGTCCACCAACAGTTCATCATCAAAAGAAGACTGTTAGGTACCTGTAAGAGTAGACTTAAAAGATACTTTAATGTAAGAGTTCATCATTGCATAAAGTATTAAAAAAATCGGAACTTTAAAAGAATGTGGTAAAGATTAAATGCACTCCTCCAAACCTTTTGAATATCAGGAATTAAAATCTGATGCAGAAATATACATTTCAATTAACATCCAAGTCTGAAAACTTAAGAAATTCCAGAAAGATGATAACAGTATATAAAGGAATTCTCTCACACAAATAGAGAAGCAACAAATCAGTGTTAGCACTTAAACCATCAGAAAGGTTAATTCCACAGATCAAATGGATTTTCAGGGCATCCTTTGCAGATTTAGACCTTTATACTGGGAAGCTTGTCAAATAAAGGCACTCGAAGAGGAAAGAAAGTAGCCATGCCAAAGCATATGTGTAGCTCATGAGGCTGACATGCTATCACCGTTCGTAAACAGTAAATCTATCTGCATTTTAGTAGCCCTCTATCTAAACACTATTCCCTCCAGAAAAAGTGTGTTCAGCAGTATTATAGTGCACACACTTTGTTTGTGCTTATTAAATAAAAAGAAAGGATCACCTTCAACCATATTAATGATGGACTGGTGGATGAAGGATGTCTGCGAAAATTCACAACATCTGTTTGCTCCACTCTCTTCTCAGCGTGCTGCACCTATTCCTCATGCTTAATGATGCTCATCCACTCTGCAAGTTTTACGAACAAATGTGTGTTTAGCCACATTCATCATTCTGAATGAGCGTTCTTGATGAAGCATCCACTGGCCTGTTTCGCTCTTTCTGCTACACTTTAACAAATGACAACTGCTCTACGTATTTTTCATTTGTTAAAAATAAAAAGCTAAGTGAAGAATAGGCCCAGCAATTTTTTCTTTTACTCCTCTGGTAACTTTACTAGAAAATGGAATACTACATGCATTTAAACTGTATACAGGTTCACATGCACAAATCGAAATGGTGTGTATAGATGTATAGTATTTTCAAAACACTGTGCAGCAGAATACACCATACCAGAAATACATACTGTCCTATACAAAGAAGAGTAGGTCAATCTTTTCATGAAAGTGATGTATAATGTCACACTACAATCAGTTAGGGCACGGATTTTGTGATGTATGCAATGCCTTGACGCAAGCCACTCAGCATCTTTTGGTATCAGGCCAGCAATACATCACAGTGGACATCCATCTTCCATTTTCCAGCTTACTTTAAACATACAAATAAAGGGAAAGACACATTTCCCAGAAAACATTTGCACCATAGATAACAATATAAAATAAATTCAACTGTGAATAAGAAAGTGTGTACAATCCAGGATATTTTTTATTAGTTAGAAAAGCAAACTATAAAGGATATTAGTGAGTAATTAGAACTAAAGAATCAAATCTAATAAACAGAAAATGCTCAGAAAAAAATGAAGTGTGGAACACCTTCAGAAGTTAACTTTCAGAAGTCAGAGCAGCTCACAATTTTCATTTGAGTTTCTGCACAGAAAAATTAAAATACTAATTTTCCTAAATACATGTACATTAGGTTTCTGATGCAATATGCAGTGAACCATTGCCAGGCTTATCTTCTGAAAGGATTTTGTATGCTTCCCAAAACTGTGTAGATGAAGTGAGGTTTTTTGTGAAGACATACTATTACCACTTAATGGTATTTCTGTGCTTTACTGATTGAGTTGCTGTAAGCCCCTTTGGGTCTGTGTTGGTTGTCTGTGTTCATCTGTATTAGTTTGATTGAGGAGGCCAGTGGGCATATTGGATGAAGCATGTTGCACTAGAAAATATGAATGCAGCATCCACACACTTAATGAATGTGTTAAGAACATTTATTGCAAAGCATTTTGCATATTGAAAAAAAAAAAAAAAAAAGGCAGATTTTGTGATTCCTATTTTATGTTACTGTTTTAATAATAGGTTGGAAAATAGGAAAAACATGGATCCCGTAAAAGGATCTTAAGTTTGCCACAGGTTGCCCTCTTACTGGGTAATAGTTCACAATGAAGTGATTATATCCACAGAGGAAGCTTGGACTTATTTTCAATTAGAAAAAAAAAAAAAAAAAAAAAAAGATAAAAAAGATCCCAGAATCATTATGTTCAAACCAAAAAGAGAGAGAGAAATGAAAATTCAATAAACAGTTATATTTCAATGAGCAGTAGTAGGATACAGAATGAAACATGCACAAATTCTCAGTCATTGAAACTATTTAAAAAACTATACCATCTATAAATCTTTTATCCAAAAGCCAAACAACCCAAATAACTTCTTATTAAAGCAGATAGAAATTCTCTATAGAAACCTCTTTCTTTAAAATAGTACTGGCATATACTAACAGTGGCCACTGACAACAGACATAAATTTAAAATCCAAAAATGTTACGTGCTAAAAGATACTAATTCCTTAAACTTAGAGACAGGCTCAACTAGGCAATAAGTGAAAGGGATATTTACCCAAATTTGGAATTCCATCCCAAATGTGCAGTGGCAGCAAAGCATTATGGGGATGTGCAACTCTGCTTTGCAAAGGTAAATCCTGTACCAATGGTATGTTCAGTCAGAGGAACACTGGCTTTATCCCGTCCTCGAGACTCTACACACAAGTTAGATGGCATCAAAAGAGTAAACAAATGAAAACTAATTAAAACCTTTACAAATCATATTGTGCTGTTGCCATATATTAAAGTAAAACTAATACCAGCTCCCTTCAACCTTATCTAAAGCCATTAAGTAAGTCAGAGATATTGACTGGCAAACTCACAAACAAATGCTGCTTTGGGGTAAGTTATGTTCCCTTCCCTAAAAAATGCATAAAATTATGGAATACAGATGATGGTATTCAAATTAAATAACTATCGCCATAAATCAGCATGCACTGCTGATCTCCCTTTCCTAAGTTAGTGCCATGTAAAATTAAGCTCTCAAGTTTCAAGACTCTCTTTTTTGACAAAGTTTAGTAAGAACTTCCCTGTGATGCCTCAACACTGATAAAAAGAAGGGGAAAGGGGAGAACTATATAGCAAGTGAAATGAAATACATAAAAATGGAATCACTATGATTTAATAGAAATTGCAACAAATGTCTATTCAGGCTCCTCTGAGGTATAAGTACTCAAGGAATCTATTATTATGCTTAACAGAAAATTGTCCATGACAAATTTAAGCACTATATAGAAAATATTCCTCTTCAAATATCTACAATGAATACTGTAGAACTGATAAGAGTTGCATATTTTTGTTATAAAAAGGAATTTGTAATTATAATAAAATATACAAATTACTTTTTTTATATATAAAAAGGTGCCTCTGATCATATTTCAGAAATTAGGTTCCACAAAGAATTTTTTAATATAAAAAAATAATTTACATTTTTTGCTATGAATGTTTTTTTCTCTGCTGTAAAACAGATCTGTATCTGAAAATAGAAGAAAGGATTTATGCAAAAATAACCTCAAGGGGATCATTACAGAAACACAGAAAGTAATTTTCTACTAGAATTGTTAAATGTATTTGCAATAGATGTTTAAAAATATGGCTACAAAATACATAAAATATACAAATGAAGGGGAATTAATACAAGCATGATAATTTAAATGGTATCCTTACTTAAGTGACAGACTGATTAAGCCACGAAGCATAGTTTTCAAGGGGGGGAAAGCCTTTTGCTAATTTAAAGTTAGAGTGATATTAAAATACATGCATTTTGTGCTATGTGGATATATAGCCATCAAATTCATTCTCATTACTTCCATATGCGTTGAGTACAAACAGTTTATTAGACTTCTCAAAATAAATCTCTAGGTATAGCTAATCACTTGAAAAAAAAATAGTAAAGAAAGAACAGAAAAAAAATGGTGACAAATTTGGTGAAAAAAGGTGACAAGTGCAATTCCATACCTCTATAAACAAGAGAAACTGAACCCCGGGATGATAGTGCTCCTACCCATGCAGAGTAGCAGGCAGCACTGAGAGCATCCATTCCCACCAGAATTAAAGGGAGTAGCAGCCTACTTTGCAAGTGGTCCCCGCAAGCCCATGAACGGCAGCGCACTCTTCCGTGACTGGCAAGGGAGGCTACAGAACTAGCAAGGCAGGTGCAGTCTAAGGCACACGTTAACTCAAACTGTACAATAGGTCTCAAGAAACACATCACAGTACTTTTGAGAAAATCAGAGCACAAATAACCCACAGATTACTGCAAATTACTCTGACAAAAATAAGTCCAAGCATATCTGACAGTAAAATTACACTCTCCTCAACAACAGTATCCCTTAGGTAATCCCCCTTCTCTCCCCATCCCGAATGTTAAATTGTCTCTTAGCTTTACAATAAATCAGGGCTAAAAGCTGTACACTGGCAGTAAAGCACTTCTTTCCATCTTACATAAATTTTATTTCTTCTCAATAGCACCAAGTGTGGTATACTTTATGAAAATTATGAAAAGAATCAAAAAATGAAACCAAATATAAGTGTCACGATTCAAAGCATCTGAAGAGCACTGTTCCCACCAACAGCAAGAACGTCACAAAATTTCTTCCTCTACTGCAGGTTGAGTTTATGCTTTTCGATGTAACAATATCTGTGAGCTATGGAAACTTCACTTAATTTTTTTCCTAGTGGAATCAGAAGTGCTTTATTTTAGACCCTTCCAAATATGATGATCATACTTGAAAAACAACACTATGTCACTCATTAAATAATAAGGAGCAGCACCTAGGACAAAACTGGAGCTCTCTGACAAAGTCTTAACTGAAAAAAGTTTAAGACTTCTTATGGACTGAAATAGAGGTTCTGTATGAGTCTTGTCTCTTTCCCTCTCTCTCCCCCCTCGTCCCCACCTCACCCCCTCCCCCCAGTGTGATCAGTATGATCATATCTGGCAATGAAAGCATTTCTATTTATTTATTTATCTACAAAATCAGTTCTACACACAGAAATCATGGAAACATGAATAGGGATAGGATGTTGTAAGGCCCAGGGTGGAAGAACTGCAGAGGGTTTTTCTTTGCAGCTTGTTACTTTTTTACATATACTTCAAAAAGCATTTTATACATTCAAATGACTTGATTCTTCTCTCACCCACTGGGCACAATTCCATATCCTAAAGCAGATCAGGAGATTATTTAAACTTTTCTCCTCCTTATAGCCAGCTAAGATTTTTATCAAAATACTGCTTTTGTATTTTTGCTTTGTCCTTTTAAGAAGTTCCTCCCTTGTATTTGTAATACCACCTCCCCTCTTTCTCCATATAGCCTCAAAAACACTCTCTCTTTTCCTAGAAATACTTCTTATGAGCCAAGCAATACCATGGATATAAATGTCACGGTACAACAGAAAAGAAATATGCCTATATGTGTCACCCAAGATTTCACTGTTCATGCCATTCTTCATCTAATTAGAAGAAGAAGAAAAAAGTTTTGATTCTGTCCTCTCCATTAAATCTGTGTGAATATGCAGGAAACATGACCAATTTTCAGATGGGCTGTCTGTCAGAATCCCTGATCACATCTGGCAGAAAACAAAGGTCTGAATAGCTTGAGATAACAGAAGAAATGTAGCCCAGGAAATAAATGAACTTAAGATGGAGTCCAGAATTAATCAGCAGTATGCTGTTACCTTACTCAGTACTGTTGTCCACAGGCCACCCGAGACTAGGGATGCCCAGCATTAACAGTGAAAAATTGCATACCACAAGGGGTCTACCTGCTCCATGCAGTTTAACAACTAAAAGTTAGATAACAAAAGTTAGATAACAGCATGTCTCTAATAGCAAGATAAAACAAAGAGTACCAGGCCTTACTTGGGTTAGTCAAAGATAAAGGTGCTTGTAATTCTTTCTCATTTTCTTGTTGATATATCACCATAATACAATATCCATAAAAATAATCCCACTATCAAACTCAAATTTAGGTGTGTTTTTTTTTTTTTGTAAGTCCAGCCTTGTGTTGCCTAGGCATATCTAGGAGGACTACCGTAACACCCTTCAGCACTCGATGACAGAAGATGAAAGAGAGGCAGAGTGATGTCACGTCAATCACTCTGTTCATCTATATGAACATATAAGTGTGTATATTAATATATATGAATATATATTTATAAATTTCCAAACAACGTATGTTAAAATGCCATAAATATTTTCACTACTTGCCATGTACTGTTCTTGGATGAGGACTTTAGTTGCTTATTTTCTTGTGCTCCAGAAATAAAATTTCCAACACGTGTCTGTAGTCAAGCTGATCTATAAAAGGTATATTAACCTCATATCATCAACATTTTCAAGTTATGTTGCAATTTAAAAGAAATTTGAGACAGCCCAGCAATATTTCCTTACAAAAATTAGTCTCCCTATTCCTTTAGCAGAAACTCAAAAGAAATAGGAATATCTAAATACTCAAAATCCTTAGTACATTGTGACATCTTTTAGAAAAAAAAATAAGGTGTTGTACTTGCTAGTAGCATTCAAATAAACTTTGTTTTCATCTTTTATTGTACAACCCTCTTTTTAGAGAAGTCACCACATGAATCTAGACTGACACATATAAATACTTCACACTGACTAATAAAAGGTTGACATATAAAGAGTAAATATTGTGTGTGCTAGAACCAGTCTGTGCTTTAGACACACCTGAGTTCACATCTTTTAAATAGGACATGTCAGCACTGTGTATCCTTACGAAATCAGACAGACCACACACCTGTCATTGACTTAACTGGGCAAGAAACATGACTGGTGCTCAGAACTTCAGCCAGAAGTGCAATTATCTAGCAGGAAGAAAATTACATATACACTGTGAAGTTTAGCAGAGATATTTTGCCATTACTAGCACCTTATGAAGAGGACATTTTATTAGTTTTAGCTGTTAAAAATCACAGAATCACACAATTGTAGGGGTTGGAAGGGACCTCAAGAGATCATTGGGTCCAACATTCCTGCCAAAGCAGGTTCCTTAGAACAGGCTGCCCAGGTAGGCGTTCAGACGTCTCTTGAATATCTCCAGAGAAAGACACTCCACAACCTCCCTGGGCAGCCTGTTCCAGTGCTCCATCACCATCACCGTGAAGAAGTTCTTTCGCATGTTGGTGTGGAACTTTCTGTGCTCTATTTTGTGGCCATTACCCCTTGTCCTGTTCCCACAAACCACCAAAAAGAGGTTGGCCAAGTCTGTCTCCCACACTTTAGGTAAGATCCTCCCCACCCCCCCCAAAAAAAAAAAAAAAGTGTATTTCAGAAAATGACTTGCATACCATAAAGCATTTTTGTTGTAGTTTTACACTTATTTGGATTTTTTTTTATTATTATTTTTAATCCAACGCAGGCAACAAATCTTTTTTGTTATTCCAATAAATGAATGATGGCATCATAAATTAACAAGACTAAAATTTGAAGAATGAAGAATATAATGAAGAATATAACAATTAAACAAGACTGTAAAAACAGCATTTAACTATTTCCAATATAAATTGTGTAGCAGAACACTAGAGTAAACAAATGCTTCCAATGTGAAGGGGTTCCCATCTCAGTCTGTAACAGACTCAAATTCTGATTAAATGTCTCTTAGTAATTCATTTTGAATCAACCCAGCTATTTATTCTAGTCAAAATTCTCAGATGAGAAAGATTAACTCATCTCATTTACTCCCAGCATCACATGCAGCTTTCAATCTCATAAGTCATAATGAGTTAAGAAAATTAAATTACAAAAACAAGAAGTCAGAAGGACACGTTATCACCTGCCCCAAAGAGGTGTTACTTGGCTGTATTAGTATTTGTAAAACAATTTGGATTCCCAGACAAAAGCAGCTATGCATACAGGAAATATTACTCGTAATGAACGCTAGAAATACAAGGTTCTTTCTTGAGGCCCTACTCAGAGGGCTCTTGGCTCTCATTCAGTCAGCCCCAACGCTTTGAAAACTCTTTGGGGCTTTTGTGAACTACACTAACATACAAAAGGATATAGTTCACCAAAAAATAAAAACAGAACATGTAGGAGAGAGTCAGCAGAAAAGACTGAGGAAGGGACAGGATTGCTCACAACTTCTGGCAAGAGTTTAAAAAATAAAAAATAAAAAATAAAAAGGTGTGTGGGATCACTGGCAGGGGAGGAGAACAGGAGGCACAAACAACTCAGCTCTTGGTATGAGGGGAAACATAGGTCCAAATAATTCCCAGAGTGGTAAATGAGAAAAAAGGAAGAAATAAGATTAAAGGCAGAAGGATCTCCTGGCATAGAGAAAGATGGTTCAACAGGTTTGAAAAATGAACGAACTGTCAGGTGTGGACAGAAATATGCATAGAGCTGCCTGTGTAATGAACTTGGTCTACTATGAAACCATGAAACCACCACAGCCCTAAGCATACACACACAACAGACAACTCAACCCCAGGGTAAAGCCTAGGGTTTTTTTTTTTGTTTGTTTGTTTGTTTTTTTTTGTTTTTAAGAAACTGTCAAAGATTACATTACATATCCTTTCACAGTATTTTCTTTTACAACGTAAATACCGGAATACACTAAAAACTAGTTAGCGACCTGTTCCAGTAGTGAAAGCAAGCAGGAGAGAGAGATGAGCAGATCTTCTGCTAGATTCGAGTTCTGAACTGCATGCTGCCACTGTTACAGCAAGAAAATTTCCCTACATTCTTCTAGCTTCTTCCAATGATAATAACAGACAAAACATCAAGCATCATCTTGGTTTCATCAAGAGTTGGGCACATTACACATACTTCAATGTCCAGAGGATTTCCAGTCATCTTTAATTCTGGAAGAGTCCATTAGTATATCTCTGGGTTTGCTTTTTAGCTCCTGGGTGTGATTCATGCAATATTAGAACATCAAGTCTTAAGGGAAAAAATTAGGATCTCAAAAGGCAAGGAGAAAAGCACACAAACAGAAAGCAAACAAATTGTTAACACAAAGACCTGGAATCCAACAGATAGCCCTGATTCTCCAAGCACACCCATGGTTTCACACTCCTTCCTTCTTTCACAGGAAAACAACAGCACGATCAAAGTATATGACTACTAAAACAGAATCTCTTCTTTTGTATTTAGATTCAAAACAGAAAGGCAACATCAGAGAATATATAAAGAAAACATCCCAAATAAACAGGGCAGGGCTAGGTTACTCCCTTAAACTCCTGTGGGTTTAGACACATAACTAGCCAAGGAACATTTTGAAAACACAAACATTTCTTGGGAAATGGGATCACTTTATTCCCTAATAGTGGTCAATACAAATTAAGTCTTAAAAGATCAGGTAGTCACAGCATCTGTAAGATTTAGGATAGAAATCCCTCAATTGTACCTTAATGTGTTAAGGTATGTATACAGGAGAGAATACAAATGCTTATATTTGTGTGCCACACAAATAACTTGCTTGTTTTGAATGACTAAATCACGATTTCTGTAACAACACCACTCTGTTTTGATATTATTTCATGACCTTCAGTTTGATAGACTGTACCTTATTTACATTACAAACTTTCCTAGCAAGTCACTACAGCTGGGAATGAATCTTGATGCAACTGGCACACAAAAATCTGTACTCACACACTGCCAACCTGCCTTGTTTTGGGCAGAGTTTACACACAGCTTCTCCTCAGTGGAGTCTGTTCACCTGCAGCTAGGCATCCTAACAGAAATTGCAGAAGAGCTCCTCGTGCTTCAACACAAACCAGGCATCTTAAATCACGATATTACAAACAGCAGACCCATTGAACTGATAGCCACCGTATTCCCCAATCTCAGCCAAAACCAGTTCTCAAAAACACATGAAAAGGACAGTATGAAACCTATGATTTCTTAAGAGAGATTGTTCCATCATGTATTGCTTCTGATAAAGAAATCAAAAAGAAAACCAAGGCACCATGAACAGAAATGTATTTTTTGAATTGACAATTCCATATGGTTTTATGGCAGACTTTCAGTCTAAGTTGTTTTTATATTACCCATTTGTTTTTGCTAAATATAATATATTGGAAAAGTATGATTAAGAAGAAAAAAGCATTTATTACTTCTCTCACTGTAGAATGTAATTTTTAAGATGCATTTGTAAATTCATAATGCTTTTTAAAAGTCTAATCTGGAACTAGAAGCTGTCTTTGTATACATTAACCATCTAATATTACCTGCTCAAAGGTGGCTTGTCTGAGACCAACAAATAAAGCTTAAGGGAAAAAACTGCTCCCTTCAGGGTGCATCCTGTTGTTAAAATGTCATTTTTGCATAATAAAGTACTTCACGTCGTTAACCTTTGGTGTAAATATTGTAAATGATATTTCTTTTTCTGATAATTAAACTTAGTGTGCAAAAGAGTGACAACTAGTTATAAAATCTCATTTACACTTATCCACCATACTGCTTTTAGAATGAATGATAATGCTTTTAACTATTTTCATCTGAGAAGTACCATTTATAATAGAAAACATTTTTATACCTGGACACTTCAATGAATCACTGAAATCACTGTTTGGAAGGCTATTCACATAAATAATCCCACTGAAGTCCAGGAGACCTGCTCTTACAAGTACACACCAATGTGAGTATGGGCTGCATAATTAGGTCCTCTGTGATCCCTCCTAATATTACCTAAAGGCTAAAGCACAGCATTTCCCCGTCAGGATTGCCAGTTACTTCTTCAGGCATTGAACAAGTTAGGTCCAGATTATTTGCATGAGCTGTCTATGCTAAACGTGCTTGTAACCTGTAGCTAGTCAGTTTACAATCAGCTATAGATTTGTCATTATGTAACTCTAATTTATCCTCTGGCACATCCTTAATTTATAGCGGTTGTCCATCTGCCACATTTGGTAGGACTCTGTGTCTTTACCCTCATGCACATGCCTAGCTAGTGCAATTATCATTTAGAAGACCAAGTACTGAATATTTAATTTCTGAATACTACTTCATAATATTTCTGTTTTGATGGAGTTTTGGAATACACATGTTATACAGTTTACAATATGCCCATTATATAATCTGGAATACTCTTTACATGCAACTTTTAGATAATTATGAAAGGTTCTCTGTAAGAGGAATGGGAAAATGAGTCAGAAGACTGAGACATGCATATGAACTGCACTGCCATACAATGACTTTTTTCAGAACTCTATTAGAAAGTGCTGTGACAGTTTCATTTTGTAATGTCCCATTTTTAAGCATCATATCTTATACAAGTCTTAAAATGCACTAATTGGAAATCCTCACTATGTACAGAACACTGCTTTCAAAATGACAACTGTTCCTCTTTCATCAGAGTACTCAATAGCGGGAGAAAATCATTTCCAAAATTCAAAGCATTTTGATCTGGTTCTGTCAAAACGCTATGTGTTCTTGGTTAGCAATATCACTTTAGTCAAAATATGACTATTTTTGTTCAGGGCGGTGGCTTTCTGAATATCATTACCTCCATAAGTTGGGAAAATAGAAATATTTAAATAAATAAATAAATAAATGACCATTGCTGCTTTGCTATACTACCTGTAAGAAACCTTATGGTGAACCTGTGCAAACATTTCAATTTAAATTTAGAAAATTTTAATAAAGTGTAGCCCCACAGAAACAGAACATGATTTACTTCATTTAATAAATATCCATTAAGCACTAGGATTTATTTATTTATTAGGTAGAAGCAAAAGGTATGAGAAATTACCAAACAGGTATGAATTTGTGGGTATTAAAGGCTGCTATTTACCAATTTCTCTCTCCTGAAAGACACTAGTATCTCCCAGATTTTTTCCACAGTAGATATCTATCTCACATAAAGAGCATTTTGGAAACATTTCCAAATCACAATTCACAGAATAATTAAGTTTGTAAGGGATCTCTGCAGGCCACCTAGTCCAAATCCCACACAAAGTGGATCCAAAATCAATACTAAATCAGGTTTCTGACACCTCCTACCAGTGACTACAAAAATACTGAAAAAGATAAGACAACTTGTGAAATTATTCAGCTATTTTCGGTTGTCTGTTAGTGGGCTCTACTTTCATGTCTATTTGGTACAATAGACAGTGCCTAACAGTAAAGGCAAGCAGGCTGGAATTTCTTCCTTATTTCCAACTGTTATTACAGACATCTAGATTCCTTTTTGCAGTGAAAGCACTGGACATCTGTAGAAGCAGTAGGCAGCAAAGTGATAGAGCCAGGATTATGCAAGTTGCCAGATGCATACAGACAACAAGTTGTCTGCAGCCTGAAGTGTGAGAATCAGCAGTTTAAGAGTCATGCTCCCTTTAATCAAGGAAAATATATTATAAGAAAGACTTAAAGCTAAAGTAGCTAACAATTTTGTTCATAACAAAACAGCAGATTGCTGACACGACAGGGTCTCTCATATGTATGGTGAATTGTCTCAAATGGAGCAGAAGACTAGCTTGTGGGCTGCAATATCCAAGACTCCACGTAAAAGATGGTACACTGTACATCTAAATGTGCCAGGATGTTTGCCCTGATGACAAGCCAAATGCACCACTGAGTTACTGCTGCCAGGCTAGGCCTGACATTACATGAACAAAGTTGCTAAAACAGTGGCTAACACTATGGTCTTCCCTGCTCTCAGTAGCTCACAAACCTTAACAAAGCTTCAGTGAAAACATGTATGGCAGTAGACATCCCAGCTGAAGCCGTAACTGTCAACAAGTGTGAATCTATACAACAATATGAAAGCTGGGATTCTGAATTCATTCACCTTAGGTAGCACTGAGAAAATCAAACATTTGCATTCTCTGCAGTGTGCTGTTAATTACCACCACCACCACCAGATTTACTTCTATAACTTTTGCCAAAGTAGTCACTCTCAGCAACACGAAGGTTAAAGTTTGTGCCTGATTAAATCCTTCTATCTCTACCCATTGCCATGGAACCCAAAATAGATGTCAAAAGCGGCAATATTTATTCTTCCTTTCTAGATGCACACACATGGGACCCACCATCACAAATTTATATGAAGAGTTACACATTTTCACTATTGGAAATAACAGATATCTCTCAGAGGGCCCAGGTAAACTTGTTAAGAAAGTCATCTAGTCTTAAATATAAACTCTTCCAGCACAATGCAGTTGCAGTGGTCTTTCAGAAAGGATATCTTCGACATCAGATTTTAAATGAACAGCTCTCCAAGAGTCCCCAGCATCCATAGTACAAGTACCAGCAATCCCTTGTCTCTGCTATGCAAGGAATGACCAATGTGCCATTTCATAACCTAATGGTTATGTGGAAAGATAATGAAAGAATGGACGTAGGTTTAGCTTTTATGATATCATTTTTCACTTTCCTACTCCCCAGTTACTCAGTGTCTTGTCAATGGTTAGTCTTTTCTGTTGTAACAATTCAATTTTTTGTGAAACTGTGGTATAAAACAACCTAGAGAGAGGAAGGGGACGGGGGGGGGGGGGCATTTTTAGAGTACAGATCGCAAACAGACATGACATAACTACAAACACAGGAGATTGGATCAAACACCTTCATCTGGCTTCATCGCTGGTATATTATGACTTTGGCAATATAAGCTTGAAGTTAAGCTGGAAGTGAACATCAGAAGTGAAGCCTGGTTTTCACTACTTGGACTGAACCAATCTCACCTACACTACCAAAACCACAAAAGTTCTCTCGCACTAAAAGGTGTGAGTTGCAGTTGCAAGACACTGCAGTTGCAATGTCTTGCAATTCATGCTAGACAGCAAAACCCATACACACTGAGGATTGGCCAGCTAGAAAGTGGCTCTGTCGAGAAGGACCAAGAGGTCCTGGTGGACACCAAGTTGAACATGAACCAGCAATGTGACCTTACAGCAACTGCCTGCAGCATTCTGGGCTACGTTAGGAGTGCTGCAAAAAATTAGACGTTTCACCATCTCATAAACTTGAAGCAAAGAAATAACACTGTAGTCTGTTGTACAGAAGAAAAAATCCAAGAAATCCAAGAAACCCAAGAAGAGAATAAGCTTTTGCTTAAGAATGCTTGCCTTTGCTTTGACTTTTTGACATCTATCTCACATCACCATTAACGTGATATAGTGATTTTCAAATATTGTCATGAAACTTATTAAAATGAGTAGTAATATTAGATTAAAAAATTAAAAAAAAAAAAAAAAAGTATTTTCTTTCTATTAAGAATGTTTTCTACTAACATTAGAGCAAAAGAAAAGTACTGTGAAGAGATGTCCTACACCACCTCAAGAAGCATTTGGACAATGTTCTCAGATACACAGTCTGATTTTTTGTGTGTCCAGAAGTTGGACACAATGATCCTTGTGGGTCTCTTCCAACTTAGGATATTCTATGACCACATTTATTTGATCAAACTAGGTATCTTTAACAGTCTCAAGAACTTGATATCAGACAGTTAACTATTAACATTACTGTTTTCCTGTCCTCCTCTTTGATAGTTTGTTTGTTGTTTTTTTTTAAACACCTTGTGGCAAGGATCTACTGCAGGTCTATTTAGGGACTAAAACAGTAACAGTCCAAAAAGAAAACAGAAGAGGGGAGGATGGAAATGGGAGGGTGTCGAGGGGTTAAGCCAGTACTAACTTCATGAGCTGTATTGTGACTCTAATGTAAACAAGCTTCAACTCATAATATGTTATCCTCCGTTTAGTATCTGCTGATTTCAGATGAAATCACATGTGAAATCGTGTACTAGCAAATATGAAGGTATTACAAACCAATCCAAACAACAATGCATTCTGCAGAATTTCAAGACAGAAAGACCTGTCTAAAAAAATGAATTAACTGGTTCTGAAAAATGAATTAACATAATCCCATTAATTCATCATCATTCTTGGAAAACTAGTTCCTATATGTAATACATTGCAGAATTTTATCTTATCTTCGATCTTCCAAAATCATTCCCATGTGCCAGAAATACAACCTTGAAATTGCTAGTTTTTAAAATGTGGATTTTTTTAATATAGAAAATGTAGGCTTCCACTCGTCATAAAAGAACAAGCCTTCATCAAATGAATAATTTAAAACCCTCAAGTCATCATATATTCCCATTAATCTTTTTGTTCAATACACATATTAGCAGTGAGACATTGTTGTGAAATCTCCAGTAGAAGTCCAATTCAAATAAACAAACATGGTTTTATACTTATCTTTAAGAAATGTATCCTAGATGAAATAGATCAGTCTTTAAAATTAAACAGCAGCTTGTAACAACTGCATTTACCATATTGTGAGACTGTTTGGAATCATCACAAATACAGGTATGGTAGATTTTTCATGTATAGAAGATCAAAGTGCATTATATTACTTCAAAGACACTGCATTATTCCCCTTCCCATCTACAGTATACTATATGAATTCTTGTCATTATATCAATTTAATCCACTGCCATTTTTTAGGCTACTGTTTGTCTAACCGAATGAAGAACAGAATAGTTGGCATTTAATGTGACTGCATTGCTTTTTCCAACCCGCCTACTTTAAAGAAAAAGTTTGTTGAGTGCACACAATTCACTTTACAGATCATTTGAAATGCATAAACAATTCCAAATGCAGAAATAACAAAAACAATAATTTGTCATTCTGAAATGCTGAAACGCTTGGAGGAAGATTTGAATATAGTACACTCTTTTGTTTGTAAGCATGGTGATTTGCCAAGCTACACCTCACACTGCACTAACCCTAGGGCATTCCAGTCACAAACACACTTTGATCTGCTGTGCTTTTGGATTCTCTCTCTGAGGGCTCTACCTTTCTTGACAATCCCAGAGGGAAAACGCAGCATTGCACTCTTTCCCATGTACCGCTCCAAAACGAGTGCTCCATATGCTTGCTGCTAGTTCAGCCCTTCAATGCTTTTCCACAAGCTTGTTTGTATAATAACGACAGCTGCAGGATTCTTCAGCTGAAGTTGTGAATTGGGTTTGGAGGAAAAAAAAAAAAAAAAAAAAAAGGAAACCTACCGAGATTATATGACAAAAGAAACAATTTTACTTCTGTGCAGTCTTAATGCATACACCAAGTAGAATGTAGCTCCATGTTTGTATGCGTATATCTGGGCATCCTATTTTAAAGAGGACCAAATAGAGTTAATATTTATTTTGTGATAATAACAGTCAAGAGCCAAACTTCAACAGGTAAGAGGCAAAAGTCAGTGGTTAATAACTTTAAAACTAAACCTGTTTCAACTCATTAGTACTCACACCTGCTGAGAAAAAATAAATATTGCAAAGGAGTCAACAGTGATAGAAATCTATTACAGAATAGGTCTCTACATTTTAACAAAAATTATGATTATAGCAATGTAAGGCATGTTTGGAATGAATTATCTACTTTAATCATGTTAAAAAATATATTGACAACGTATGGAATAAAGCAGCAGCTTGATCTGGCACTACATAATTCAGCAAGGATTTACATGCTCGAGAAAAAAAAAAAAAAAGCAGCAGCACTTAGGTCTATTGTCCATGCTACTCCTCATCCAATTATAAGTGGATGTCTTAATCTTCATATTCTCAATAACTTTAGAGCATTTCTACAGCATTCTGTTGGCACGTTTCACTCAAGTTTTCTGCTATGAAGATAACAAAAGGAACATTTGAGGGCACTGGACAACAGAATTAAAACAATGTTATTTTGAGCTTTTTTCTCACTACTGTATACTCACCTATTCCTTGGTGATAGTAAGTAATTGTACTATTGTGAAGAGGAGGATAGCCAGCACTGGAGCTCAGCTCCAGAGATATCTTCTGATTTCTTGGTCCAAAAAAAAAAAAAAAAAAAAGCCAGCAGTAACAAATATATTTAAATTCCAAAGAGGGCATAACATTAAGCCATATCATTTGTTACCATTTCTGAAAATAAATAAATAAATAAATAAATCTGTTCATAAGATTGCATTCAATAAGAATACAGTATACAAGATAAGAATGTATTCATTGTAAATATATTTTGTGTATTTCTAAATATACAAAAGGAATACCTTTCAATATATGGTTGCTTCATATTCTAAAGACATAACACTTAAGAGTCTTCAAAACATTATACAGCTTTAAATACAAACAGCACTTCTGAACCTTAATGACCAACAACTAGACGCAGATAAAACTTTAACTGTTTCATGTTCTAAAATCCAAGAGTATTCACTTTGCTTCCTTGTCTCAGTGTACAAGCCAAATAATTAGGTTCTTTATTTAAAAGTGATCATGTAAAATGCAACAATAGTCCCATTTATAATAGCATTAGCAGCACAACTTTACTAATGTAGACATAAATTAATATGCTTAGTTTTTAATACTATCTAATGGAAGAGATGGAAAGCAGAAAAAAAACCTCTCCAACATACCAGGAAGAAAAATCGAATGCTTGAAAATTGAAAAACGCAAGATGCCAAAAGAGATTCTTCAATGTCTCAGCCATTTACTGTAGAGATCTTTTCTCATTTGCTGATGACTTTGGCAGACCTGGTTTTGTCACCAGTCACTCAGTACTTTGTTTAATTATGCAGTACACCAACAGAAATTTTCTTTCTGATTGCATAAATCACACCGCTTTAACACCAACCTCAATAGGGGCTGCTAGAACAATACAGTGAGAGCTATTGACTCCATCTCTCAAGTCCACATGGTGTATCATTTAGCCAAGAGTGATAATTAGACGCAGAATATACTGAAAACTGTCAATAGGCATGTCAATAGGAGGACTCTTAGCATCTAGCATCCTGTGAATCAATGGTGTTTTTCAGCTATAAAAATCAAGAAAATGATAGCTTTCAAATGAATGGTGGAAAGGAAACATGAGGCTCCTTAGGGAGGAATAAAACAGCTCAATTTTCCCTCACTGAGTGGCTCTCCAACTGCCTCACTCAATGGAAAAGGTCACAGAACATTACAGCAAAATATCTCTGAAACAAGATGTACAACAACACTGGGACATGACATGAAGTACAAGCACACTACAAAGGCCTGTATATCTCTGACCTGACAGAATTAAAGCATGGGTCAGCAGATGCCAGACAAGACAGGAATTGAAAGACAATGATTGATCTGTGTGGAAGAAAATATGACTGCCTGTCCATATCAAATATGTATGTATGCATGCATGCACATGATTATGTGTACAGTATGCCCTCACAACAGAGTTTAAAGCCAGTCTTGCCTTTTTTTTTTTTTTTTTTTTTTTTAATAATGTACATGATTTCTAGTTTCTAGCTGGAGACCAAGGAAGACGTAAAGCTGATCCTTCTGATACATAACCTTTTTGTTGATATATTTCTACAAGAATTAAACTGGTCCTAGCATACCACTTGCATATATATATATTTTTAAGCAAAAACACAATGATATGCTACAGTTAAGTATGGTAGCACCTTTACAATGCTTAGCTGAACTTGTTAGAAATGAGACTGTAAGCAAGGATGAACTATAGTGCTGACAGGAAAGGGCAGAGAACTAGAACAGAACCAACCTGGTCAAAGGTTTCAAAGTTGCTATGAATTATGGCATTTTCCTTTAGATTCTAAAAACAATTGCTTTTTTTTTGTTCGGTTTAGTTTGGTTTAAAGGTAGCTGCTTAGTAGTTGCAAAACCAAGACTTTCTATGGTATTTATCTTTAGACATCCAACGCAGTGTTTACTCCAGGAAGCCTTGCTATGAAAGTACAAATATTCTCCAAAATGCTACTGCTAAATGGCACCATGGCACTCCATGCTTCTCAAGCCTCCAATAGTTACCAGATCAGTTTCTTACATAATTGACAGCCATGCAAACCATATCTCAAAATCAAGTTAAATTCTTTTCTGCTCCCATATCAGCTGAAGATTAAAATGACTCATAATTTAGCTTAATAAATCATGCTCCTGGTAGGTTCGTGAGCTCCACATAAGCAAAAGGAGTTGGAAGTAGGCACATCATCTCCCCACAGAAGCCATAAAAAGGACACATTTATGCCACAGAGGATCGGGTCTGTTGAACAAGAAGCTGCCATTTTTACAGTTACTTTTCTGCAAGTGCTTTTTAGACATCAATTTCTTTCAGTATCTTGTACAGAAGCATGCAAAACACGAAGCCACAATTAATATAAATCATAACTCTCGGTGACAGAACTAACATAGAGTAGGTTTTCTTCTGCCCGTCTTTATTTGCAAGTTCTAGCACTGAATAAAAGATTAGCCTTCCCTCCCCCTGCAACAAATTGCTATGTGAGAAATCTGAGTTCGATGTCAGATGGAGTGCCTCATCCTGGAGGTGTTAGCAGGGGAGAGAAAGCCACCAATGGCAGCAATAGCACTTCACAGACATGAAAAAAAAAAGTTAGAATTGCTCTTTTACACAATGTAGCATTTAAGAGATCATCACAGACAAAATATGAACACCACTCATTTGGTGAGAATGCCACTTTGAGCATAAGCCCTTTGCATCATTTACAGTAGAATGGTATGTGTTACTTAATTCTAGCAGGCTAGCAGTGCTTCCTTGTAATATCAAACTTGCCAGCACAACTACCAGTTTGATTAAAACTACCCTAGAAATCAAAAAATTGCAGCTGAGCATTGACACCTCTAATAGAATGCAATCTCATGGAACATGCTATTTTTAAATATAAAAGGATGAGATTTCTCCTTAGTGTGGGTAATTTATAAACTATACCCTCAAACACTTATACAAAACTTGATCAAGAGCTGAAGTCATTATCATAACACGTAGCTACACATTTTACAGAAACACATCTGAAGGATCCATTTTATTTTATTTTTTTAATATTCACAGTACTCTTTAAAAACACTAACAAACAAGAAGGAAAATCTACCTGGCGGTCCCAGATATTCTAGCAGTACAAGTAACATTATCTAAATGTTAAAAATTGTTCCAAAGAAGGTAGAGAAAATTTGAATGCAAAATGAAAGAAAACCATATCACAAACAAACAAAAGCTAAACAAAACCCACAACAACAACAAACACTGGGACTGCATCAGGCAGGAAGAACCATGTGCATTTTATAAACACTCTAACACTCTTCCAGGGTGCTGCAGGTTCACATAATCCGTTTTCATGGATTTTATGACCCACAGATTTTAAACAAATTTTAAAAGATTAAAAACTCTAAATGGTTCCATCAGTTTCATCTACAGATCTCCAAGTAGTGCTTTTTTTTTCTTTTTTTTTTTTTTTTTTTTTTTTTTTTTTAAGAAAACACACTTGACAAGATTGTGGAAAAGCCGTAACCAATGCTTAATACACTAGAAAATGAGCAATGGTATAGATCAAAAGATTTGAAAGAGCACCTGCAATAGAAGCTAGATCGCCAGCAAGGTGCAAAAAGCTACCAGAATTTATGGAACAGGGATATAATTTTTTTTTTTTTTGCAAACCTACTTATGAATTTCCTCCTACTCTTCTCTAACCATTTGCTCCCAATCTCACACCTCACTTTAACTTCTCCTCAGTTACCCCAATATACCTTTTTGAAGAACTGTATTTGAAACTCAAACACTGAAGAGATTCAGGTATTACAAAGCCTTTCGTTGTTGAGCAATATCATTACTTTAGCTGGACACAATTCAGCATTTTGCAGTGGTAAGCCCTTGTCTCGGAAGACAATACAGCTTTTTCCATCCTCCTCTCTGAAAATAAAATTCAATCAAATAAACCCAACTTTGCAGCTCAGGATCTAGAATGTAGGAGTATAATCTTTTCCTCAAAATAGCCCTCAGAGAGAAAATTCCTCCATTGCCTAGACGAACTAGACTCCAATACCAAATCTAGGTAAAACAAGGCTGTGAAACTATTGTGTTCTTCATTATTGTTCCTTTTTTAACCTTTCTCTCACTTTTTTATGTCAGAAAAATAAAAGTTAAAGGCATAGCGTAAACAAGTAGGTAACTCATCATTTTAACCCTTCTCAACTTAAACAAAATAAAGGTTATTTAATTTTATTTATTTTCTGAGATGCTTATGATTTTGTCTAAAAACTGACTTCATGTCTACACAAAAGAGGGAGAACTGGTTGTTCCTCCAGCATCTTTCTCCTTCTCTGAGAGAGAGCTGCTGAAAGACACTTTATCAATGCAAAGGCATGTTTCATGACAGTTACCAAATAAAGCAACAGCAGTTTCAAAAATCAAAGAATGTTCCTTTGGGACAGCATTATTTGCATGTTCATAATGAATACTTAACTACACATCTGTGCAACCCTTTAGGTTTTTTAGTAGGAAGTGATCTCTTAAGAGGACTTTGCCAACTTCCAGCAAACACTCAACCTTTGTTGAACTGAATGAAAGCAAGCTTATCAGTTAGCTTTCAACCTCATTTTAAACAGTTTATAAAAAGCCCTGTGATGAATTACTGATTGAAGTGACCAGATTGTTAGGCCAGCAACTGCCTTAAAATCAGAGGGTGACTGCTGGACAGCAATTTTGATGAGGTGCTACAGTTTATTGCATATAAGTCAAGAGAGAGAGAGAGAGAGAGAGAGAAGCCCTAGAACTTACTATTGCATGTACTACTACATTTAAAAAATTATTAGGTAGACTAATACTGAAAATTTCTCATTCATGCTCTAAGCAAGCAAGAAATGGGAATGTTAAGATTGCAAGAAAGAATTGTGCTATGCTACACAAGATTATTATCAGTATTTAAAGTTACCAGCCAATGTATGAAAAAGAATGATGTGAAGACACAGGTAACGGGGAGACAGAGGAAGTAAACTGCTAGGTTTGCATTGCTATTATTCATTTTCTTTTGCATGACACACCAAGCCCATCTGATCAGTTTATTGAGGATAAAATATTAATGTTCAATTATCTTTTATGAATACCCATTTTTATTACAGCTAAGATAGCTACTTCTGCATTTTTATGAAAACAATACACAGTTTGTCCTTCTTCAAAGAATACAAGTCTGATTTGAACTCTGATAACTCTCTTAAGCAGCATATGTAAGGACATATGGATTTTGAAAGATCAATGTATATATTTTCTTTAAAATATATACATCTTTAAAATTGCAAAAACAATTCTTTCCTTGGTAATTTTCATATTATAATCTTAAATAAAACAGTTCCTGGAAAGAACACCTACAAAGGGAAAAGTACCTAGTTTCCTCTGATAAGATGCATTTATCCATACTCACAAATATATTTAAATCTATAATGTTTCAATTAAAGGACATGTGATAAGAGCAAAAAATACACAGATTTGCTACAGGATTACTTACTCATCTTCAGATTAAGCTTATGCACGTATACTCAGAGCTCATCATACCTCCCTCCCACAAAAAAAAAAAAAAAGTCCATCATTCAAATTGAATAGGCAGCAACATAAACAGAGTAGAGATATTAAAATATAGTCTTCAAACACACAAACAGTAAAGCCATTACAAGATTCTTCCCAAACTAAATACTCCCATGGTGAGAGTAGGCCTAATGACTTTCCAAGCATTTTCAGTACTGGATTCTATTATCCTATCCTTGCATGCAATTCTTACTAAATTATGAAGATTTGCAAGCACCTGAAGGTAGAACTTGTCTCACAGGTAACACAGTGTCTTAAAAGGGTCTGCTGCAGACACGTTTCACCAGAGAAGGAGCTCAATGAGCAGTCCTACCCCTCCATTCTACTCTTCTTACTCCCACATTGTGGTATAGTTGCTGTGTAATATTCTCCCTGCTCCATGCACCCCATCCCCATTCATATTGAAACTTTTTATTTCTTTTCCCCTTTTTAAGCTCCTTGTCTCTAAGAGAGAATTATTCAGCAACTTCACTGCTTTAAATTGCTGATGAAATATAGTAGCTAATGGCAATACACCGCCAAAGAATAACAACAAACTCCTTTAAGAGGCAGGACACACTGCAGAAATTCCTCCAGCAAAATTCAACAGAAACATTCAAGAGTGTAACAGAATCAAGGCAGGATATTTACTGCTGTCCTCTATTTCAAATTGGGCAGAAGCAGACTTGCAGGACAGCACTGGAAGAAAAAGCTACGGAAAATCTTGGATTAATAACAAAAAGCCTTACTTTTTTGATTTTGCCATGGTGCTCTCCACACATTCTACATAAAAACATAGGGCCAACAAGTAAGTGATACGAGAGAGGTCATAGGATTAAAAGGTTGAGAAAAGCTTAGAAGGATACTGGCAAGAACAACTATTAGTTAATAGGACAAATACAGTAACTGACAGACTATAAACAAAGGCTATAGAATTTAATTGCTTTGGTAATCTAGTAACTATTGAATTGTTTGCTGAAATGGAAATAAAACTGATAAAGTTTGATATATCAGAAGCCCATTGTGGTCATGCAAAAAAAGCTATATCATAGTTGTCATCAAAATTGCTACTGTCATTTGGATCAGTATTTTAGTCAAGAGCAACACCTGCAGCCAAAGTGGATGTTTCTGACTTAAAACAGCAAGAACAGTAAGAGCACAAAAATGTCATGAACTAGGATAGAATCAAGATGATCAACCTTTTGCCACATGTGTTATGGACCAAAAAAAATACAATTAAACTAAGAACATGGGAAAACACCTTCCACATTCATTTTGCAACTATACATTCAATTGCTTACTATTCAATGACAATTACTTCAAACTGCATTTTAAGTAGATCAGATTTAAGGAAAAAAAAAAACAAAACACTATATGAATGTAACAACATCACAGACAGACAGAATGGATTCTCTGCAGCCTAGTTCTCACCAGCAAATCTTATAGTCACTTGTACCTATCCACAGCAAGTTGGAAAATCTGGAGTATTACACCTCTATGGTTAGCAAAAGCCTGCGTCAACTGCAAACTGTAGAATCCAAAATCAGTGCAGAAACTAAAAAAAAATAAAAATAAAAATCCAGATTCACAAGACTAGTTTGGAAAGTCTCAAAGAATATGCTTGATAAAAATTTACAGCTGCAAGAGATGTGTGTGTTTGTACTCTGCAGGCACACATGGTTTCATTATTACTGCACATTATTTGGACTATTCAGATACTTGAGAACACATTGCCAATGAGGCAATCGTACACAACTACACTCTGCTCCTACCTAGCCAGATGTATATCTAGTTATCTAAGAACGCTAGCTGGGAATTACCTTGGAGAAATGTAAATGATACAATTTAAATAGGTCAACAATGTCCTTTTAAACAATTTAGTTGATATATCAGGCAGACAGGCAGTGCATGAAGACATATAAAGTACATTTGCAAACACTTTGATGCCTAATCAATAAAATCAACTTTTTGAATGTGAGAGCAGAGGAGGTGGGGAAGGAGAAAACCTTTTGCAGTTGTTTTGATTGCATTTCTCTGTACTGCTTGTTCAGGTCCTATATTGTGGTGTTTGTTGAGGAGCAGCAGCAATGCATGTACTCTAAATAAAGCTTTTTAAAAAGAAAGATAAATCCCCTGAAAAACGATCAGTGGGACCCACAGATGCTGATTTCTCCAAAAGATGTCTTGTGCAGGCCTGTGTGTGTGTGTGTGTGTATAAATAATTATATCAATAGGTCTTCATGCAGGAGTGTCATCCAACTGATTGTTAGGGCCTATGGAGACATGGTGGAGCAGGGAAGGAGGAGGTGTGCATGTGGGTGGTACTTCACAGGCTTTCGAACCTCCATTCCAAAAATAAAAACTAATCTGAAGATGGGGAAAAATGCAACTAGGTGATGTTCTGAGATGTATCCAGATTAGGCAACATTTCCTAGCCTCAGAAAGAACAATTTGTCTTTCTGACCAGTACTGTTACAAGGAAATTTCTAAAGCGCAAAAAGTAGCCAAGTGTGATTTGCATCTTGGAAAGTCTCCCTACCCCACATCTTTATTTCAAACTAATAGTTCAGATGAGTGCTGACCTTCTGCTACTGTCAATAGCAGCAGCATGTGCTGGGCAACAACACAGAAGTCTAGTAATGCATGCCCCAGATACTCCTGAAAACAAAACAAAACAAAAACAAACAAACAAAAAAAAAAAAAAATGAAAAGCAGTGAAATTAAAGCAGACAAATTGACAGGAGATTTACTTTACTGTGACGACAAAAAAAAAAAAAAAAACAAAAAAACTTTAGAATATATTTTCCAATACTTGGTGAAATTACCTCTACTGTTACTTTTGAAGCAGATAACACGAATAAAATCTTGAGCATATACTTCTAAACCACACTGCTGAATTTTGTCTTTCATATTAAAAGATTCTGCAAATTTAACTAAATGATATAGCTTCCTCCTAATTCCTTTACTAACAGTATTTCTCTTGCAGCTCATAAAATCTGTTACATGTTCAACTTTTGAATTTAATTTGCATGGTAATTGCAATAACAATAATACTTCATCATTAGGATAATATAGGCTAAGATCCTATGTAATTTTCACTTTTTAATGGAAACTCTGAGGCTAAGGACACATCTAAAATATTATATATTAATTTCAATATAGCTAATACCCCCCAAAATCCCACCAATTTACTTTTCACTGACAACGTTAAAAGAAAATGATTTATGCAGATCAATCACCTAGCTCATCAAGTCATTCACTGACAGCCAGCCTTCTTCATTGCTATTTAAAAGGCACTGCTGACAGAAAAGACCGACTCTTTGATTAAGGGCTCTGTCTGGCTAACCTTTTATTTGAAGAATGATTGCTGCTGAGTGACAAATACTTTCCCATTCATTTCAAGGAAAAGATATTGACATTCAAATTCTTGATGTCTACACTGAGCAGATGCCACTGTTGGCAAGTGGCTTGATAGCAACAGCAGGTACACCACTACTCTGGGGGGTGAAAAACAGCACCACTGGCTCAAGTTAAAGGCTCTCAACAAGTGAAAGCTACAGATCTCTCAGCCAAATCCTCTCCCTTCAACAATTATCATCAAAGAACATCTGTTTGTTGTTTCTCCCTGGTCCTCTTCTTGAAAGTGTCCTACCCTCACCTTGACCCCACTTTCAATTGTATCGGATGTTATTACTAAAAATAAAGAGAACTCAGCAGTGAAGTGACCCCTTTCTTGAGAAGTGTGTCCTCCCTTACACAACATCCCCAAACACCAGTCTGGGAAATCCCATAGCAAGGGCTGCTGCTTCTCTACTAATGTGATTTCTGTTGACAGTAATGTAAAATGGAAGTTGCATTTGCAGTATCACATACAAAATCAAAGCCAATATGTTTGTTACTTTAAGCCGATCCTGCTGTCACTTTCTACTTTATTACTTTATAAAAAATAAAAATAAAAAAGGAGGGAGAGAGGGAAAAGGGAGATGAAATGTGGCCAAAGGAAGAAGCTACATAATGCATAGGAAGTAGCGAATTCTCAGTTCCAGTTTTGATGAGATTTTACATTTACAGATGTCATAGAAAAAAATGTTCATTTTACAATTATTTTTCCAAATAAAAATGTTTGAGAAATATGAAGAAATGAGGAAACATACACCATAGTCACATCTCACAATACTAATTGTTATCAGAAATAAATTTATCACGCAATTATTTCTTTACTTGTGCATTTCAAAGATCAGATTCAGTGTAGAGATGCATATTACTTAATAAATGCTTTTTGATGCTACTAATGTGAGTTTGCTGACTTCTGTATCATAACCAATAATGCATAAAGTGATGTTGCAATCTGGCATAGATAATAAAGTAATACGAACAATTCTCCCTACCAATGCAGCACTCTTTTTAAGAAACGTTATGCCCAGAGTTGGGGATTAATACTTTAGATTAGTATTCTTCTCTATGCTATATCTTAATGCTTTCCTGACACTAAACTTCAGTTTACTCCTCTGGTATTATCACAGGACTTCCATTTATAGTTGTACCAAGCAGCCATATTACGCAGTTGGAAAAATAACAATTCAAAACAATAAAGGCACATCTTTAAAGTTGTCTAATTACGTAACTAATCTCTACCACATCACTTCACAAAAACATGCCATTCAGTTAGCAAGGCAGGAAGGGGATAGAGAGCCAGTGCAGCCATTGAAGAAAAGAATGGCTTGGAGGAGGGATCTTTTTCTTTTTTTTGTTTTTGTTTTTACTGCCTGAATATGATTTGCTCCCCAGCTTCTTCCTGTTCCTGAAACCCATGGTGGAAGATCAGTACCAACAGAAGCAGAAGTCATACCTGCCAGGAGTAAAACAAGTAAGCCTTGCAAATCCAGCGTGTGAAATGCACCACAAACGTGAAATGCCAGTCTCATTTTGCCTCTCCAGATAACAGAGAGGATGAGGCAACAAGTGTAAGGACAGAACTATCAATCTTCTGCAGATATCTGGCAAAGGTGGGGGGAATTTGTTCTCAGTATACCTGTAATATCACCAAAATTATAATTATCATTTAGAATTTCATTTTTAGTTGTCTACCGATTCAGCAAATTTCATTCTGGTGGGAAAGGTTTTTCTTATTAAGAACAAAACCAACATACTTATTGATTTCTAAAGGGACTGTTAGCTGTTTTGGAGCTTCTAAATGGTTTATTCTAATTATTAGGAACAATCTAACATTAACAACAATCTATAGGGAAATAATCTAGCATTAACAATAGTAGGTATCTGACTGAAGACACGATCCACTTAGTCCTTCCATCCCACACTACAAGAAATGGTATGATGTCAGAACAGCTTTACTGGATCAGAGCAAAAGTTTCTGTAGTCTAGCACTTCTTGTCCTACAGTGTCCAAAAGAAAAGGTCCATAAAAGAATACAGAGATAGGACAATTAAAAATGATGCTCTCCACTCATGCTGTACCAGCTTCCTACCGCTTAGAGCTTAAGGACTTCCCAAACCTAGTATGGTTTGCATACATTTATAACTCTCAACAGGTTTTTCATGGAAAACTTTACCCAATCTTATCTTCAAAATAGGCAAACTTCTAGCATCCACAACATAACACCTTTTCCTTTTGCTTGCACCAGGTTCATAGTCCCTCTACTTTTCATCATCGTAGACAAAGGAATTAAACAATCAGTTTGTCCCCACCTTCTCCCACCTTGGTTGTGATTTCATAAACTTACATTTTGTAGTTAATGGGAGTCCTCAATATTACTGTATTTCAATTCTCCCCCAAAAAAATAAAAATAAGAAAGCAACAACCAAAAAAAAAAGTAACAAAAAAGATTGTGACAATATTACTGAGGACAATAGAAAGTAATCCCTCCTGAAAAGTACTTCCTACCACATAATATTTTCAGTACCCAAAAACCAAATACTGTATTTCTAACCATAAAAGGAGAGCACAAATTGTATTTCTGATTTTGTCATAGTCATATCTCAAATTATTCATACCATGACTGTGATAAACTGGCACTCAAAAGCACAAAAAGGACTATATTAAGATAAACATGAAATATACCGAGCGTGTAAACAAAGCATCAATTAAGGGTGGGCCCCCATGACTGGAAAAGAACACAAAAGGTATTAAAACATTAGTAAAGAAAAAACAGAAATTGGCTTGTGGACAAACATACGTCACTACACAAGTTACAACTTGGCACTACAGATCAGAGAAATAAAGTGATATCATTCTTGCAGCTGGACTGCACTACTTCCTCTATTAACATTAACACTTGGTGTTCTAGCATAAGTGCTAGTATAAAGTGCTCTTAATTTCATCACGATCTTAAATCAACAAAGACTTTTTGAAAAAGGTACGTTCAGGTATGGACAGGGGAAACAGTGACAATATTTGTTGATTGGAATGCCTTGAGCATCCAAGCAAAGAGAAACACACAACAAAAATATGACTGAGCAGGACTTGAGTTATTACTCCTTTGGCAGTTTGATGGCTAATGTTCAGAGAATACACTGGTCATGACATCTCCCTAAATTATGATTGCACAGGTAAAAGCAAGGAAGAACCAGAAATCTATAGCTTTCTCCCTTGCTGGGAAAGTCCTCCGGGGCAATCACAGCCCCATTCACATGAAAAGCTAAACCAGTTTGGAGTTACTTGCTGAAGAAGAAGAGGAAAAAAAAAAAGGCAAGAAAAAAAAAGCTTAGTAGGGCAATGTCAAACTTCACATGCAATCATTTATTTAAAAAAAAAAAAAAAAAAAACACTTTTTTTTTTGGTTTGTTTTTTATGTATCAAATAAAGCACAGGCCTGTAAATCTGTTTGTTTTCCATTATTTAATAAACTACTTACTTGGTCATACTCTCTCTGGCGTTTTTCCATTTTAAATAAAGATTAATTTGTGAGTGAATTGTAACACTGTTACTGTAATCAAAAAAAAAAGTGCTTTCAGGTTTTCATTGGCTTCCCTGCATGCTCTAGTAGTATTTTTTTTTTCCTTAAGCATATTTGAATGAACTGTTTGAATATGTTTACTCTTTCATCTCCACAGCTTTGAAAACCTCACACTTTCTATCTGATCTACAACAAAGCAATAAGGACTGGGGAGGCTGACAGCATGGACATAATTAAAGACTACCATCAATAAACTGCCATGCTGAACAATAGTGACTTATAAGGCACTCCAAAAGCAACCATTTGCACTTAAAACTATTTCACTGAGAGGTCTAAAAAGGAGCAGCTTAGGTTGTTTTCATAAGAGATTGGCACAAAGAAAAATGAACTTCTATACCACTCAGTGAGTAATGTTAAAAGATTCCTGCTCTTTACCAGAAGATTTAAGTTTATGTACTAGATACACATCCAATACTTCGTAGATGTCAACTCAAAATAAAGATCAAGAAAAAATCACGCCTACATTTATTGTTTTTACATAATCAGTAAAAACATTGTCAGATGTTTGACACACATAATTCATGTATATGGTGCACACATACTTCATGTGACTAATATACACGGTATAGTTTATAGCTGACAATTAAGACTCCTACCTGGGCAATGTTATTATTGAAATTTTAATTGAGGAAACATCAAGACTGTTTCGATTCTCTAGCTGCATTAGTGGTAGTACAGTGACATAAGCAAACACCATGCATACAAACATGCTATTCAAAACCACAGAAAAAAAAAAAGTATCTAAATATTAAAGATGCTCAGAACAAGGCACTATGTTTCTCATGCACCTATTTCAGCATGAGGTAAATTAAAACGGAGATTTCTCTGTCCTGAAAAGTGGTACAGCCTCAAAGTAGCCAATGGAATTCCAAAATTAAAGTCACTTGAAATTACTGTATACTAACAGTTGGAGATGTAAGTTTATACTTGTGAAGGTTACAGTAACATATCCTTAAAACTACTTTTAAACAGATAAGCTATGATGGCTCTATTTTTCCTGGCTACACATATTTTAACAGCTGCTCCTTGAGAGCAAGCAGTACGTTAGTGGCTTCTCATTGAAAATCAATTATACAGGCTCATACACACCACAAGTTCACAAATGTCAGTTGTGCCAGCAGATAGAAAATATTTTCAGAATATTTTCAGTGACCACATTTTGTTGATTTTTATATGATTTATTAGACAAGATAATGTTCTGTGTCTTAAACCTACTCATCTCTTGTTTTGGTCTCAGACATTCAAAAGTTGCTGTTGATTTCAGGTGATGTCACAACACAAGTATGGGAGGTGCTGCATCTAAACACACTTCTTTCTTTTAACTTTGCAACTCAGAAGAGTTTGCTTCGGGTCTAAAGAGACTTTGATGCAGAATATCTCCCGGCTGCAGTCAAAAAGGAGTTTCCTTCCTCCATCTCCCTTACTGGTCTCCACACGTGTATTTGTACCAACTTCATTCCTGCAATGGTGCCAATGTCGGCATACTGTGGATCATCCCCAATTGACTCAGAAGACAATCAAGGGAAAGGATGGGAATAAACAGCCAGAGGGAAGCCAGGTAATCTTTTTTGATGACAATGAAAAATTAATGCCAAATTAATCAGCATAAATGTATTGAAAAATAATTTGCCATTTTCTTTCTTGTTATTTCTTAGAAATTGAAAGAACCAAAAAAGGTAGATATGTATATACCACTACTGTTCATCACTCCTTTATTATACATTGTAAAACTTACTGGTTTTGATCTTTTTAAATGTGACCCGTGTAGTGCAGTTTAAAACGTACAACAGTCATACTGGTCCTGACTTGACAGCAGTGTGAAAGGTAGATAATCAAAGATAAGGTAAATAAATGTAAATCATCTGTGTGATTTACAGAATTTAATAATTTGTCATTTTCAGAATGTTATACCATAGGCATATGCACAAACATACCATCAGTTTTTGTTTAATTTCAGACTGATTCGTTTTATATTCTGAACACAAAACAACTGTGAAAATAATATAATGTTTTATTTCAGAATATGATGAAAAATAGAACAGAAATTAATTTATAGCTAGATATCATAGCAATATTTAGGAAGTACTATAAGAAAAAATGCTCAAAAAATGCAAACATATTTATAATTAGCCTGGGAGTTAAAGAAACAGCAGTGGTAGTAGAAAGCTGACACAATGAGCCTGGTCTAAAAAATCCCTACATTCACCAGTAAATTGTACAGACCCAGTCCACCAGAGCAGGGTGAGGCCTCCAAATCTTAGCTGATGAGTTGACAACAGTAAATCATGTAAATTTACTTTAGCAAGACCTGACTCTTCTGGTTGTTTTGCTCTGAAGCTTCAGCTACTGAAGATTTGTCTATTATGGCAACCTTGTCAAATTCCAAAGAACAAGCAAATATCTCAGATTATAAATATATATCAATATATGTTCTTTCTTTAAAACCTCTGCCAGAGCTTAATGGATTAGAGGTCTTAAAAAACAACCCAAAGAAAATCTAGACCCTCTTCTGTTATAATTTCATCCTGTCTACACTACACTTACTACAATTTTGAGACATGGAGAGACATTTCCCATGGAATAATCTTGTAATTTCCAACTTGAACATAAATTTAGTAAATACTTTATGAATGCTGAATAACCATTAATATTCTGCATTGCTTTGCCAAAGGCAAGGAAAAAAAAAAAAAAAAAAACACAGAAAGGTTGTTCTATTCATTCAGTGGACACAGAGATAAACCCACTCATGAAGTCAAAAAGCAGGAAAGCAGGATAACCCCACTTAAATTTAGACAACTCATGAACTTTGAGCCTGGATCCTGTTATGAAAAATTCTCAAGTAACTCAAAGAAATACTCGGCAAATACCTTTAGAGAAATGTAACTTTTGATAACCTGGACAGATTTTAATTGCAAAAACTGGAACGTTTCAACCCCTCCCATTTTTATAGACTACATAACTTCACTGTTTAAATCATAAAATTCATACTACGCTAATTGCAAACTATATGAAACTTCTCATTCAAATTTCTTGTTTTTAAATCCCATATCTAATGACTCACAGCAAATTAGTACATTAGCTCAAACAAAAGCTAAGCAAGTAGACTGCAAAACCAGCAAAGCTAAGGTCAGCTTGTAGAAAAGCTTTTCAGTTAATACAAGTATAATGACATTCTCAAATGTCTATATGCAAGTTAATGCCTGAAAAAACTAATTTGTGCTGGATGATTGAGAGCATTTTCCTTAAAGCCAGACTACCTTAGTGTACACAGGCACTACCATCACAATTAAACAGAAGACTTCACTGACCATCTTTTTAAAGATAGACCATGCTCTGCAGTGCAGCCTACAGACAAAGTAAGGCACATTTAAGTGTTACATGGAATTGTATAGTGCAGGGAGAAGTATCAACATCCATCTCACTTCACTTTGGCTAGAAAAACAAGAAGTGAAAACCAAACTAGCCTAGTCAGTTGTATTCTGCTGTGGTTGCTCTGCAACAGATGAGGTCTGCAAGCAATGGTCCAATATAATTATGATATTGTTTCCACTGTTATTTTGAAATTAACCCACAGTTCTAACAAAGTCTCAGCAGCATAGACTCTTTCATTCCCCTGCATGTTGGTTGTCCAATTTTTACTAAATGAGGTAAATTTTAATATTTACTCTGCATATGAGCTTGGAAACCAAGATTCTTTCCCAGGTGATGAAACCCTCAATAGTATTTATTCATAAGCATCTTTCTAAGAGATGTTTCTAGTGAAAAATTCCCCCCAAATATCTGAAGCAAAATATTGTTCTTGAAAGTAGAGGAAGTTTCCCGTTTCACATGCATACTCTGTCTTTTACATGAGGCACCATATCAAGCAACATAGTAAGTGATATTGGTTGAAAGACAGAAAAATTAATAAGGAAATGAACAAGCAACAAAGCAGCAATTCATAAAGGAATTCTCAATATTATAAATCTCTAATTATCCTAAACTTTAAAGAAAATATTTTGACACAGAAAGCCTGTAATGCATGAGCAAAATAGCATTAACCTCTTTCACAATCATAATAATGCTAGGCCAAACTAAGAATGTATATAGGCATATATAAGTACTGAGAAGATAGGGGTTACAAAATTACAGGTATCACAGCAGTTTGTTGAAAAATTATTAGATTTATTACTACTAAAGTAGTCTGAATACAAGTGTTCTAGCTGTTACATCTGATCACTAGCACATTGTCATTTTTCTCTGCCCCAGTCCTTTTTATGCACTGGGGAACTTGTTGCAATCAACTTCTTTATGATTTGGTGATTTACTACACTTAAAAACATGACTGCATGACCCATATTCATTATCCTGCTGCCCCATACAACCTACTAGAACCACCAAATCCACTCCCAAACAGAACCCCAGGTTAGCACCTTTCCAGCCATGCTTGCCATGTTTGGTGTGTTGCTGCCAATGAACTGGACAGCTACAGTAAGCCGCACAATGTATTTGCAGGCAGTCTTTCTAATGGTATGCTTTATGCCACAGTAATGCCTCACGACCTTCAGAAACATATTTAAAATTGCAGGCTATGTTACCTGAAATGATATGTTCTGAGTTTTTCTTCTCAAGCTCTTCTATGTCTAAAACAAAACATCTAAAACCAAAAACCACTAGATTTTGAGCAGTGAAAAAAACAGTAACCCCCTAATATTATCAAAGTTCTTATTAGTAGGACAAACCCACTCAATTACAGAATGGTGTCATCCTTACATTAACTCAGCCTCTTGCACTCCACAGTATCTCAAAAACATGTTACTTATTTCAAAAGGAATAGAAAATTTTAACTTCCTGCTAGAAGGTGCCGTAAGACTCAGGTTGGTGCAGTGCTTATACTAGTACAGTAGCACAGAACGAGAATGAAATGGGAGATGAAGCAAATTAAAACTGACTGTACAGAAAGTGCTTAAGTAGGTATGATGAATGTATTTGCTCAGGGTATTTAATCAAAGCACACTGTTTTTTTTGTAAGTTTTTGAAGACTGACATATAGTCAAATGATTACTCAGAACACAGGCTACTGACAGCACATGAAATACAGCAGTCCACCACTGCCCACTGAAACAAACTTCCAAGAGATCTCACCTAGCTAATCATGAGTGCAGCTTCCTTCAGAAACATCAGCTTTCCCTTCACAGGGCTAATCAAGCCTGATCTTGCTTAGTTTGTAGTACCTGACAAGATACTGCTCTCCCACACAAGGTGGTCTAGCAGGTAAATTTACAGTCCAATCCCCAGAAACTGAGCTACTTTCCAAGGCAGAAGATAAGGGAACATTGCTCAAAAGAAAAGTGATTTGGTACGCAGAGTCACAGATACATACCATTTTGTAGAATTGTATCCTACTGATTATAACACACAACTTATACCAAAGAAATTCATGTACCTCATCACTTTCCAGTTCTGCACATTTTATTTTTTCATAATTGATCAAAGAATTTTGAAAACAGCTCATATAATCACTACAAGTGTACTTGGGCACAGAACCAATCCAGGGCCAGAAAAAGCTTCTGTTCTACACATTCACCCACCTCCTAATTCCCTGACACCAAAATGGCATCTGCACTGCAGCCCTTCTTCAGCTTTTCAACCTCATAAGTCAAGAGGTGATCAACAGCTTGCCTGCCAGTTCCCCCATTACTCAGAGAAGCACTATTATGCTACACTATACGAGTCATTTATAAGGTGATTCCAGTCAGAGAGAAAACTAAGTAATAATAATAATAATAATAATAATAATAATAAATCTTTAATTATTTCTATCCACTAATGAGTTAAGAGGGAGTAATCCACAATTTTCTAACTAAAGCATACACCTCTCTCAGCTTTCAGCAAACAAGTTCTTCCAACCCACATGTTCTGCTCAGAAGCTTCAACTTTAAGAACAGAAATTTAAGCTTGAAGTGCTACTGAATATTGATCAATCCACAGGTAAGGAAAAGCAGATATTTCAAATTAAGTCCACACTCTCAAATGGACATAGAACAGAAAAGGAGATGAAAAAACAAACTGCAGAGCAACACCACAAACTCTGACCGTCAGAAAAGCTAGCACGGGACATAGTTGAAAACAGCTGTATTGTCATGACAGGCTGTTACAGTCAAAACACATCACTAAAATGATAGGTACATCACTAGGGGTCAGCAACTTCCTGACCATTTGGTCTCTGGAGAGACTTGCTGTCCCTAAAGAAAACAAAAACAACTGTACTTGGTAGCCGTAGTCAAAAAGATCTGTAAAAAGAAAACAATGCTCAACAGAAATAATCTTCTAATGTGTTGAGGGAGTTGTTTGTTTTTGTTGTTGTTTTGGTGGGTTTTATTCGTTTTTTACATTATTCAGTAAAAATCTTTCAATGGCCATAGGGAAAACAGCAGTCTCTTAACTTTCAGTATATACCATTGGCTGATTCAGACCCTGAAGATTACCTACTTGCTACTTGCCCTTAAGTCCCCAAAGATATCATTAACTATTCAAGAACCTCACAGATTTCAGGGCACACACAGCTGAAGTGTTCTGCAAAAGGGTCACAGAAATAGTAGCCAACAGTTATTCTAGACAACTTCCAATTTTATTTTTTTTTCTTACAGATAGCTGATGCAGTCTCTCCCAACATATCAGTAAGTTTTGAACGATACTCCTTGCAGTTTTTTGGTACAACATGAAGAGGGAGGAAAGAGGAAAAAGTACTAAAGAATTGGAAATGCTCTTTTTTTTTTTTTTTTTTTTTTTTTTTGAATGGAAGATAAGACAGGCCATGTCTCATATGCATATTTCATTTTCTGGCTATCATAAATTGCACATAGATTGAATACTTAATCTAGTCAAGAACACTCTAATGAACAATTAGAGGGTCATGTAAATCACTACCTCTGGCGTTGCAAATAATTTGACAGTTTTTGACCTACTGCCAAACTGAATTTTAGGAGCCCATCAGAAAATTTTCAGAAATGCCTTTACTTTTGGCCCTAACATTCAAAAATCAAGTGAAGCCAAAGATGTTAACAGCGAAAACATACACTGAAACTTTCTTCCAAGTAAACAGAGCATTTGGGGGGGGGGGGAGGGGTGGATTGTAAGAGTATCCACGCACAAGTGCAGACCTATTTGTTAATATTCTGCAAAGCTGTCCTCTCTTCATCCCCACTACTTCGGTTGTGTACATACTACTACATCAAACAGCCCGGTGTAGCTCTCTGCTTACTAGAAATAAAGCAGCAGGCTTTTTTCTGTAATGCCTAGCACAGTGAGACCTTGACTCCATGTATCTGAAGATAATATGAAATTACAAACAAGCAAGAGTTAAAAAATAAAATAAACAAACAAACAAAAAACACACCACCACCATTAGCCTAACCTGTATTAATTTCAAATGAGATGCACATATCGAACACATATTACTGGGACTGCAAAAGATACAGACTTCATTTGCAGTCTTGGCCACATATTTTACTGCTTTGTCTTTATAGGGTGGATAGGTTTCCTCTCCAATTTGAACTATTTTTTTATTCATGGGTTATACATTGAGTACCTTGTACCAAAGTATGACAGAAGGAAAGATGTACTCTTTAAACACTGCTAAATGAGTTTGCACAAGTTGATTTATCAATTATGTTTTTGTTACTTCCATAGTTAGACTGGAACCAACTCATGGCAAAGAATCACTTAGTACAGGGAGCACAGCATCACCAAGATGTTATCATAACATAAATGAAAGACACACAAACATCTCATTAGGAAAGATATACTTCATATCTTCATATCATTCACATGACAACAAAATTTTTCATAAAACAAGCAGCACTCTACCAAAGCCACTTTTCTGGCCACTGAATTTTTTGCGCATTGTCATTTAAGAAACCAATCCTCACTTTTGATGGAGGATTCTAATTGAAAAAAAATTACCTACAGTTAGAAACAAAAAGTCTACAGACTGGAAAAATAATAACATTACAATATGTTCTGACCATTAGGGAACTTACATATGACTTCTGGAATTATTATGAAACTGCACTTTCCTGAGTATATGGGAAATTGCTATTTGCTGACAAAGCCATTAATATGTATCTCATAGACCAGGTCTGCTACCAGGGTTGTACTGTGACAAAATAAAAGGGAAGAAGAGAAACGTGAGTAGAGCTGGATAAACCCTAGACCTGCCTCCTTTTCCTACAAAAAGTGTAAACAAGTTTTTTTAAAAAAAGGAAAAAAAAAAAAACATCTGAAAAAGAGAATTAAAAAATACACACACAAGGAATAGGTTTTTATCAAGGATCAACTATCACGTGAAACTATGGGACCATAGCAGGACAAAGAAAGATATAGAACAAGCTGAAGAAAACTATACAAGAAATCTGGTTTGCCAGAAGTCACTGTTCTGAGCTAAAAGAACACTTTTAAGAGGCTGAATCAAATAGGTCTGTCAGCTATATAATTTTGTCTAGAAAACACACCTCCAGCATCTCTAAGTAGGGAGCAATTGTGTTTTACAGGATTGTGTAAAGTTTGCCTGCTTGTTTCTATTAACATCTACCTCTGAAGAGCTAAACTACTGACCCAGAGCACCGTCAGCAGCTGCAGTTTTGGAAAGGCTGTGTTTAAACTGCAGGAGAACAGGAAGGATTGGCAGTGGTCCCACAGGTCAGCTGCTAGACCATGGGAGGTGCTGCAGAAGGTTGTCCATCCCAGTGGGATTGTAAGACTCTCAACTCTGCTCAGCTTCTGCCATCTGGACCCAGGCAGGGATGTGGCAGAGCCTACAGGCACACTGTGGGTAGGCAAACTCTGCCAGGGAGCACAGTGTCTGCAGGCATTGACTGCACCCCCAAACTGCAGTAAGTGGATAAATATCTGAAAGTACATGAATCACATGAAACTGAAATGTGAGCTACATGAATATGAAAAGAATACTAATAGTTACTCAGAAATGACAAATTCATCAATCAGATATGGAAAAAACAATGCAGGAGCACAAAAAAGTCATTAGGCAAAAGTGAAATATTCTGAAAATACTGCTTAATTGAAAGATGAATGCAAATTAATACCTACATCTTAAAATCTGCATATACAAGGTGTTAGCTTGACATTTTAATCCCACTCCCCCTTCACTTCTTTGCAAAAATAGTCCAGCTGTCTGAATGGGTCCACATACTACTTGGATTTGTACTCAAGGAACAAGTTTGGTATCAGTTTTAACAAGATCTCATTCTTAGTCATCAAGTCCTGACAACTTAGTAGTACAGTTCTGATGGGCAACTATCACATACCTCATTGGCATTCTTTGTTTCAGTTAAATCAGTTACCACTGTTTTTGTATGTCAGTTCAAGGACCACCATAACATTTTTCATCAACTAGAAGAGTCAACCAAATCCAAGTTTAAGATGTGTTACCATGTTTGGGTATGGAGACAATGTAAGGCATCACACAGAATGATCAAATGAGACTAGGATTCCAGCTGGAAACTGCTTTGCTGGTTTCTGTCTATGCCTTGTTTTGCCCAGTAATTTACCTATTCTCTCTACAAACTTAATTGTAAGAAGGTACAGGGGTTTGTTTGTTTGGGGTGGAAGGGAGTGCTAAAGCTTAACAATGTTGTATTTATATATTACCATGTTTATTTCGTAAATTTTCTGCTTTATATTTTCAGACTGAATCGGAGCAGTATCAGGATTTTATCAAAATATGTTATTAATACTTACTTCATACTGCTTCTAGTCAGTGATAATAGCCTGAACTTTGGCCACTTTGAGGAACAAATGAATTAAATTTTGAGAAGGAAACCCCACCTCTGGAGACTGTATGTGACCAAATACCCAGCAACTTCCTTTCAAGCAAGCTGGTGGCTTTTTTTTCCGAAGGAATTTTTATTTCTGGAACCCTAGAATGAACTCAAAATAGCATTTGTTTATACTCAAAGTGCTAGGCAGATAGACCATCTAGTTTCTGCTCAGTGTCATTTACACTTGCTCTTTTGCCTCATCCTCTTTCACTTTCTGGGTCCCTGGTCTCCTTGTTGTTCTGGGCCCCAAGGTCTCCTTGTTGCAGAATGGGCTGCCTCTGGATTTGTACAGGTGTGGTGCTGAGCAAAGGTCCAAGGTTGGTCAGCACTTAAATCAGTAAAACATCATTGCATTTAACGGTCACGGCTGGGCTGAGGGTGATAATAGGCTCTACAGCCACTGCTCTTTGAGCTGGTTCAGGGCAAGCTTCTCTCTTTATGCCGCCATCTCTTGTATTTCTCTCTGTCTCATACTTAACTCAAAGATATGGATCTTGAGCTCCCATGTAATCCAGATACTCTATATTTAACAATTTATTTTCATATGTATAGATTATATATGACATCATGTATATGAAAAGAAAGCAGAGAACACCAGCAAAGGGCTTCTTAACAGCTATGGGCCTGTACGCCAAACAAAAACAGATTCATTAAAAATTGTTTTGTTTTGTTGTCATGATTTTGCAGATCTCAATTCATTTCTACTCCTATAATTTACAGGGAGAAGTACAGAGCTCTGTTTTTTCCACTGATGTAGGGGTAAGAGACCTTGGGTGTAAAACACTGGCTTTTCCCCCAGCCATGCTGTTTTAACCATTTTCAATTTCAAATATATTAATTCAGAGCAAAATACCACACATCGGTACTCAGCCTTATAACTAGTTTTGGATGTGCTTTTATACATTGGAAAAGTCCCCCAAAATATTTCTAGTAAGATTCCATTAGTTACCCGGATAAGTCTGAAACCAAAACAAAGAATCAGCCTACTGCTGATAGCTGGCTGATTATTTATTTTGGTTGACATTAATAATTGTAACAACTAAAAACAAAAACAAAAAAACACACAGGTAGCATTCCTTAACTTACAAATTACTTACTTCAAAAAAAAAAGGAAGAAAAAAATAAAAGAACTACTACAGCATAAAGAAAAAGCTGACTATGCAATCAAAAGCCCAAAGGACCCAATTTCTTCATAAAGTACCTGATGGACATTGTGACAGTCTGATTACCTTCTACCACCAATTTTTGGAACATGTGAAAAATACTGTATGCTTCTTGCTGGTATGTGGTCCAAGATGACTCATAAATCTTCCTTTATCTCCTTCGTGGTGTTAGCAGAAAAGGATGAGTTGCTTTTTTCCATCTCATTCACATGTCTTTCTGTCTGTTACCCGTGCCCTTGAGCAAAGATTACTGATGCCCTGCCTTTGATATATGACACATCACATACAGCAGCTTTTCATCAAGTGAATTAACCTGAAAAAATGCAAACCTACCTGCCAGTTGCTTTCCAACTTTCCACTATTCCTTTGTGTACCTCTTTCCTAACATGCCACACACAAGGCATGCAAGAACAAGGCTACCACAGACAAAGAAAATTATATTCTTATTGACTGGACCCTGACATAATTTACTGACATATACTACTTAATATTTATCTTCATAACTGATTTCAATTGTAAAATATCTTGTTAGTCATATTCATAGCCTGAAAAAATTATGCATTTAGAAATCAGAAGATGAAATATTTGATCAGATCACCCCAAATTATTGTTCTGAGTCATGTATAATAACTGCAACTCATGTAACACATTACCGATACAGCTCCACAAACAGTTCTGCAATGGTAATCGATGCAGAATCAATCAGTATGCTGGATAGTGTGTTTTGTTTTGTTTTTACAAATTTAAAAAGACTTTAATATTCCAGAAGCACTAATATCTTAAAATGTTGACTTTCCTCACACTGCTTGAAATGTTCACAAGGGATTTTTAATATATGAAATTAAAATTCCATTTCACTCTTTTGTTTTCTTTTTGTTTCCCTATTTTTCTTTTAAGAAAAATAGGCAATAAATGCATCTGTGAGGTGTTGTTCTCTTTTCTGTATATACCTTCAATCTAACATTTTTAAAGATGCCAATTAGATAACTACTATGCTGCTAATTAGCAAGATTCACACACTAACCTCTCAGAGTTTTTCTGCTTGGGAATTTTTTCCACAGTAGATTATTAATTGGTTCACATCTGTAACTGACTACTAACACAGTCTCAGAGAAATTTCAATACAGAAGTTCCTAAATACCTCAATGCTTTTCAAGACAGGAAAGTAAACTCTCAATATAACTCAGTTCAACAAAGCAAAGCTCTGCAAAACATGTGCTGCACCTTTCATAATGAAAAAAATGAGATTTTTTTTTCTTTTATCAAAATTGTATTATATCTTCTAATGAAGGCAGTGACGGAAAAACATAAACATTGATATATATTTTCAAATGAATTGGCCTAAGAGTAACATGTAAAAATAGGATTAATGGTACAAAGCATGTACTATATAAAAATAGCCTGTAGAAAAAAGCATTAAGCAATTACAACTCTAGCACTGAAGGCTCCAATATTATAGGGTAATATTTCCTTAATGTTAGACTTCATTAACCCTAAGATAATCTCTCATAAATTTTGCTGATTTTTAAGGAGAAAAAATAAATTATGTTTATTAAACTACTGAATATGTTTATGAAAACAAGACATAATCTAATGCTATAAACTTCTTGTCTTTATCTGAATAATCAGGAAGCTCATAAATAAAATATCATATAACAAAGTGAGTGTTAAAATTCATTACCGTAATAGCTATGCTCATGATCTATTTCATTAACACTCCTCCTTTCTTTGAATAAATGGGTTCTTTGGTCTACCAGAGCAAGGCCATTTACAAGACAAAATACTAAGCTGCTTTTTCTCATTTTCCCTTATCTGTTCTATTCCCAACTTTCTAAATTAATTCTTCCTTTAAATCTTATTGTTCCTTCCAGTGTAACTCACAGCACATTAGAGAAACTTGAAAGAAATATAAGCAAAGAAATGGGTCTATGGAGTATAAGTTAATTAGGAATCTAAGTGACTGGTGATGAGACTTGATGGCATGTAGCTTAGGAATGAATTTAAGAAGCTTAAGTTCATTTAAAAATAAAATATAAATATATCAGAAGTTCAAAAGAAGACATACCTCAAATTAAGTCATGCTAATGTTTCAGACCCAACACCAGTTAAAGATAACAATATGTGACAGCACAGTGATTTTATCTCAAAAGTTTCTTCTCACTAACATGTATTAGAAAAGCTAGTAGTTGTCAGTAAGGTGGCACTTATGGACACTCACAATTAAACACTAGCAACTGCAAAAGTCACCATATACAATCAAGTATATAATTATGTTATTAAACTTACCACAGTATGCATTGATAACCCCTTTCAGAACATACTTTTCCATCCCCAAAACAACAGGAGCATCACTCTCAAAATCCTCAAAAAAAAAAAAAAAAAAGCACAACACATTTGGTTTGCAAGGACAGAACTTTGGGAGACACACAACAGAATAGCTATGAACTATTTTGCTGGGAAATGTACACCTGCTTTAGCACAGGATCATGGGGGACTAGAACTAACATGGGGCCTGGGGGCTGCAGGCTCCCTGCTGCCATCTTCCTCCCACTGTGTAACACCAGGTCTGTGTGAACAGTTCTTTCATTTGTTCTAAGTCTTTAAAAGATGCAAAACACATAACCCCACAGACTCAAGAGGTCCTCTCAATGACAGGGAAATGTAAGAAAAGCAGATCAAGCTCTTTAAGGAGAACTTGATATATTTTAGATAGAGAAAACTAAACAAATGTACAATAAGACTAAGCAGATTCCTAAGGAAGTAGGTACACACATGATTTAATACTGCTTTAAACACTTTTTCTTAATGTTTTTGGTTTTCATTCACAGAAAAATCACTGCAACTACTCCTAATGCTGCTACAAAGAGCTGTGAAGGGGTACAGTCTCACATGTCGCATAGAACTACAGCATTGGCTCTCTGAGGGTCACTACCCATGAGGAGAAGTAGAGTATCTATGAGGACAACTGTCATCTGAAAAGTGCCATTAACTTAGTAAGTGTTTAACTCGCATTGTTCACTGCCTTCCCAGAACTTCAAAAAGCACATCGAGGATAGCACAGGCTTTATACATGCATTGTAAGCCTCTGCATTCACTCACACATCTTCTTCCCCACACTTTAAACAGATAAATTTGCCACAAGAGAACACTGCTATATTAAAGGAAATTATATAGAATTAAATGCTAACGATTCTATGCTATCTTTTATAAGGGCAACTGATACAACTGCAGAAAATAAAACAAAACACAAAAATAAAATTAAATTAAATTAAAATAAAATTAAAAATAAAATAAATAAAATAAAATAAAATAAAATAAAATAAAATAAAATAAAATAAAATAAAATAAAATAAAATAAAATAAAATAAAATAAAATAAAATAAAATAAAACAAAACAAAATAAAATACCTTTGCAGGATCCCCTAAATCACTGTTTTTCAACTCGATCAACTAGATAAACCATGCACTGCAACTTCTAATTATTGTCATGTTAATAGTTAACCTGTAAGTCTATCAGCAATTATGGTTAAAAAAATCTCAATATAGAGCGAGTCACAACACACAACACATGGGCCCCTCTGCAGAATTCCTTGGTCACACTATTTTCTGTACTGCCTTCATCAGTCCCATCTGACCAGCCTCACAAGGCATACCCTTTCCTCTAAAGCCCACATTGAGAAGTACCCACACATAAAATCAGTATACATGGCAAGGGTCTGCATTCTTTTATCTGGGGAGAACAATGAAGTAGAGATTACAAATACATTAACAGTTAAAGAATCAGCAATGGTTTGTGATTATTATTATTATTGATCCCTATCGATAATGATTAGTGACATATTTTAAGAATGTTCATTTTACAAAAAGTTAAAAAAGAATACCCCTGAAAGCTTTAAGAGTTATATCTCAATTAGCGTAAAAGTCAAGCTCAATTCTGGGAACTCCCAAAACTCACGAATGAAAGCAGAACACAGGGCAAGATGCAGTTTCAAAATCATCAATATCACTCCTTTTAGTTGTGCACAACGATAAAGTATTAGATATAGTACATAAAGCATTAATAAATTATTAGAAGCTGTTAAAAGTATTATAGATAAGCAGTATGTGCATTATTGATTATGTAATCTACTGGACTGTATAACCACTTGGTATAATGGATTGTTATCCATTCAATGACTAATGCTGTGAAGTGCGCATGCACACTAATGCGGAAGGTATCTCATTTTCTTTGGCTGCATACATACCCACTATGGACAGTGCTATTCTGCATTCTTTGAAATAGGAAGAGGCTAATGATAGTATTAAGATATCACTGAGGACTATGGCATTCAATCTTAACCAAGAACCATTCAGAAATAGCTCAAGCTACACTTCCAGCAACAGCTGCAACACAAGGACCAATGACTTTAATATTGCATCTTTGTGTGTAACTTATATTGCCATGCAGCGTAGGTGGCCTTGCATTCAAGTTGGTCAAAATAGTTCTGGAGGGAAAGAAAATTGAAAGAGACCTGAGTTGTCAGAATCAAATCAGAGCTGATGAATGATCTAATCTACAAAACTTTACTATATAGGAAGTCTATCTCAATGGACACAAATAGAAAAAAAGAAAAGAAAAAATATCAAAGGGAGAGTTTGCATTAAAAATATGACTTTAAAAAGGTTGTGGATGGCCCATGACATGTAATAAGTCATCTGTCTCTCTTAATAAAGGAGAGTCATTATTTACTAGTGAACTAATAACACTAACTGTGACAAGCAAAAACAACAAAGCCCATAAAAAATATATTAAAAAGCTGTTCAGAGCAGTTAGGCTGAAAGAGGACATATTCAATGTTTTAGATGGAAAAGCATTTAGATTTACAGTCTGCTCTAACACAGCCTCTATTAAGCATCGGGAAATGAAACAAATATCAAGAACTCATCCTCATCCCCAACGATTACAGTTAAATAGGAAAAAATATTCTTTTTAAAGCATGTATTGAAGTCATAGGAACGTGTTTAATGCTTGGGACTGATACTTGTTGATGTCATAGTGAATGTGGCCTTTCAACCGAATGTACCGACGTTCCAATACTACATAACTTCTGGATGCTATAACTTAAAGCATCTCATGTCTTCTCATGTAAAGCACATTCCCAAATCCAGGTTTTCTGTAGTCCATTATCTATATCTGGTGTTCTTTCAAATATTTCAGTCTTCTTGAAGGTGATGAAGTCAAGTGTCATGGAGCTAAGAATGAGGATACCATTAAACTGCTTTACTATATTATTTTTCCATGTCAATAACACATGGGTTTTATCACTACTAGGACAATCCTTACAAAAATACAACTGTCAAATACACATCATATATCTAGGTAATACTACTAGAAATACACTTGCAATGTCTTAAAGAACACAAGATTTATTTACTAATATTTTAGGAAATAAGCCTCATTCAGACCTGAAAAATAAGAAAGAGATTCAATTCACATAAAAATGCAATTAAGGTATTTATAGATTTATTTGTAAATGTTTCATGGTTTTTTTGCTTTTGAAAAAGAGAAACTAAGCTACTACTAGTCTTAGATATTACCACATCTTTTAAACACTGGGATTAGAGGAGTTTTTGCTTGAAAAACAGAGTATGACCAAAAAAAAAAAAAAAAAAACATAAAAATGATGTTTGGAGTTTTAAATGGAAGACTAATGGCAGAATCCACTGATGCTTGTGTTAACTTGCTGTTAAAGAAAAAAAAGTCAACTATAACTTGGTTTTAATTAATTTGACTTCAGTAGTGCCGGTTCCTATTACTCAATTATTTGATAAAGAAGGTTTTTGGGAAATTTTGATACACTTTTCCCAATAAAATTCCTACTTTACATGTTTAGGAATATTGTAAAATTTTCTCAGTCAGAAATGTCAGCTTTCACCCTAAGATTGAAGCTTATCTAGTAAAGCTATAAACTGATGTGCAAAGCAGATATTTAATCAAATCACTCTAGCTTTGCTTTTATTTCATATATCAAATCTTAAAAATCATTATATCTGCAACAATAAGCAAAAGGATATATTTTCTGGTGAAAGATTCTGGTAAACATTACAGAACTGGTTAAGTAATTTCCCACAGGGAAAAATTTTCTATGGTCACCACCTATTTGAAGGGGTGATTCCAAATAAGAGTACCAAACAACAAATATATCTTTTCTAACAATGCTAAAGGTTGAAATGCTTTGGGGAAAACAGAGGACTTTCCTTTAAGTGTTCAAAATTTACTCAAGTAATACCATAACTACATCTATTTCACAAAAACAGGAAACTCACTTTAATTAACTATAATTTTAATCTTAATAGTGATTTTAGCCTCTTAATCGAATTATTTTTTTCTGAAGTCATTTTACTGCTAATAAATGAAAGACATGAAAAATAAATTGCATAATAAAGCATGAAGGGCATACAGTTATGAGATATCATGCCCCTGAGAGAAGCAAGCACTGTGCTTGCACTGTGCTCATTGGGAATCTTAAGAAAATCATGAAAAGAAAAAAAAATATATTCTTCAAACAATTAATCACTATTTTTTATTAAGAGGCAATTTTTAAAATACTATCTCTTCTCAAGAAATGAGGCAAAGCTATAAACTTATCAGTAGTACAAGCAAGTACAACCATCTTTTCCTTAGTGATTTCTAAAATACTTAAAATAATTATTGGAAATATATCTTCCCTGTCATCTAGACCCTTCAACAATTGGCAATTATGTAAGTAGAAAACCACTTCACTTTGGCAGCTATTAATGCCCCCAGTGATTTTACTGTCGACATAGTTTAACAACTTACTAAACAATATCAAAATTATTTTTTACCCTTTCATTTTTTACTTTTTTTTTTTTCTTTCTTCCAAATTTCACATAAGAAAAATGTATCCCAACCATTTTTTCAGTCATGATAAACTGGAAATTAAGCAATTTCCTTATAAACCTAAATCCCACCTTCTGGCACAAATGATATTTCTTGTAGTCACTTATGTTTAACAAAGTGCAGCTAGTTTGAGCTGATAGCAGAAAGCTTGTTTGGCATGTGCCAAACTTACTCCAGATCTTACTCCAAAGCTGAAACCCAGAACAACAGCGTGGAGATGTTTACCCCTCACAACAGTCCCTCACAAGTACAAGAACCTCCTGGGACTTCCTTTGAAGCAACATTAGGGATATGTTGTATGCAACATTAGGGATATATGCAAAAAGCAGCATTGTATGTTGAAGCAACATACAATGGGATAAGCGAGGCAAGGACAAGACACCACAAGGCTCAGGTAACACGGAGCACTGGTCTCTCTCATCTCAAAATGCTAGGGAAAAATAAATAAATAAATAAATGTTTGGAGACAACTGAAGAAACCTCATTATTTTCTAGCCTATGCACCTTGATAAGCTCAGCCTGGTGTTTTAAAACAATTGTGTTTTATCAAAGGGATTCCAAAGGTTTTCATTAGCATGGGTTAAATCTCACTTCTGGCTCTGTCCTTTTGTACATACAAACTCGTTTAAGAAGAGTTTTACTATTTCTGTATAGCTTGAGTTTATATGTATAATGGAAGACAGTGCAAGAGAGTAACTGTGTAAGAAAGCAAATGCACAGGAGAGAAATGCAGATTTTTTAAGCACTATGCAAATAGCCCCAGTTCCCCACATATTAGCCAAACACATTTTTGGCCTATCCAGATAAGTTTCAGTTTATCAAGGCAGACCAGTTATTCCCCAAATTCCACACTACTGCAACTTTGGGTTATTCAGTGAAAACGCTAGATCAGTTTAAAGTGAAAAAAGTACTTCTTTACAAATTGACTAATGAAATTGAGGAGTTTTGTGCCATGGGAAGCTGTAAAAGCAGATGGTACCAGCAAACAGGAATGCTACAAATTCACGGACAGCGGATCAATACATGGATGTGCAAAGAGATGGATGCCCTAACATCTTTAATACGAGGAAGCTAGGAAGCTGGACAAGAACAAGTGGCCAAATCTGCATGTTCTTCCTAAACATCGACGTATTGCAACTGTCAGAGACAGGATGATAACCTAGATGGACTTGGCCTCAGCCATAGAGTGATGCTTGTTAGGAACTAATATTTTATGCATGCAAAGATGTGAAACATTTTCTTTTCAGCTCAATATGGATGTATGCTCGGGCATAAATAAATGCAAACATTACATGTGAAAACTTCCTCAAATTATTTGTGTTCAGACAAGGTATCCCACCTTCAGAGCTGGTACTTAAGTCAGTGTACTGCTTGAAAGAAAAGCAAAATATAACTATGGCAATAAACTAATGCCAAATTAGAATTAAGAGTAAGGACAATTTTGTCCTGTTTATAACAGAAGTGGTAACAGATAGACACCAGACAAACCCATCTATTTTTAGCGCAACTATTGGTTTGAGACATTCCCTTAAAAAAAAAATGCAGAAAATTAAAATTTTACCCAGCCCCTTTGACAAACAATGTCTATACTATCCCATTTAGCTGAAGCAATATAAAACAATATAAGTCCTTTCACTATTACTTTAAGGCAATTTTGTTCCCTGAGCAAACTCTTGGCTTCTTTGCAGTGCTTAACACAGTGCAGTACGGCAATGCGTAGAGAAAACATAAAGCTTTATCCAAAACAGATAAAACAACTAGCAATCATTTGGGCTCAAGAAGAAGCCTAACCAACTCACAATTTACCAGACCAACAGGTAAATATTGAAAGAGAAGAAAAAAAAAAAAAAAAGTATGTAAAATAAGATTCATTTGTTCTTAGGATCCTGATCAACAACACCAGAATCCATTCTTCTGTGCTCACTTGAAGACATGACACTGCAGCAGAATATTTTGAACAGAATAAAAAAAGCTAAGATATTCAGGTGCCAGGATACTTTCCTGTCATTCTAACCAGTCCCAATAAAAGTGTTTGCCACACCTATTCATATTTGTTTAAACGTTTGAAATGGTTATAGCAATCTCCACTTTTTAGTGCAAGCACTCCTTTACACTGTTACAGTTCTCATATTTTATCCTGAGCGTATCTGTGTTTCTATGATAAATAAGCTGTTTTTTGTACCTAGCTATTTCTTTGCATGGATATATATATGCATGGTTCGTACATGTGCAGATGAGACTATTTAAAGAGCACAGAAGCTTTCCTGATGGTCTGAATAGATTGAACAACAGCAAAAACATTACTGCAAGTAAGATTCTTCATTTTTATACACTACTGTGTATTTTTTATGATTCGTGTCTAAGATCCTGTTAAATATTTAAACAACAATACAATACCAGTAAGTAAACTCTTTAAATCAGGCATTTTCTATACTGTAGTGGGAACAGATGTGCTCTTATTAAGGCTATATTGTAACTCAACAATAATTTGTCATATTTGACATATTGTTAAATTACGTGCACCTGCCAGAACTGTAGTAGCAATTACAAACAATACATATAGCACTTTTACTTTAAATATCTAAACAACTTATGTAGATGTGAATACGATGTACGGAAAAATTGTAATTTCCTAAATGTCATCACCAAACAACACCTAATGTCTCACAATTTCTTTTTATGTATATTTTATTATAGCGCCCAACTGTTTCAACACTCTAGTGGCTGGACTTTAATGTGGTTCAAGCAGCCCCAAGTAACATCACCAAATGTTTAACATCTGTGAAAGTTGGCCCAACAAATGCTCATATTTTCAGGAGGTCATGCTGGCCAGCTTTCATTAACAATTACTTTAAACTTCAGTTTTCTTTACAGCTCTTTAATTCAGGAAGGACACATAAAGTTCACCTTAGTTAAACTGTTAAGTTTATTCCAAACTAATATAATACTAATCTTTAGAATATTTCTAAACTTTAAAAGTTTCTTTAGAATTAGTCTTTAGAATATTTTTAAAAGTTTTGTTTTATTTTGCTTTTTAAGTTTCTTTTCCTTACTCCAGTAATCTTATTTAATTCACCCACTGCTTTAATATAGGGAAACAACATTTCTAATCAGGTCACGGGAATCCAGCATATTTCCAGAACAGCATCAGAATCTCCCAGTTATGGTGTTGTGTTATTTTAAAAAACTTTAATTTCCTGCCTTTTTTCTTTTTCCAACTGCATTATTCACACAAGATTTATGATTAATTTACAAAGCTCTTAATGGCCTGGATACTACTTACTGATGATAATTCTATAATCATGAACCACTATATTTTGAAAAAAAAAAATCAGTTTTGAATTTTTCTACCGCATTCATAACCACACAATATTCTCAATGGAAAAGCTTAAGTTTTGCTCTAAAAAAAGCTCCCAAAATGGAGAGCTCCACTATGCAGTTGGACACCTCAACGGAAATGTGTACGCCAGATCCCCATGGATGTAAAATGCATGTAAAAGATATTATCTTTATGAATATTTACATGCTTTAGCTACATTACCATCTCTAAGTCCTCTCAACCATCATGAATTCACTATATTGTAAGTCTAGATGTTCCACTATGTGCCATTTTATTAGTATGAAGCTCTACATGCCTATTTCATAGCGCTGCAAAGGGAAGTAATGTCTCTTTCCCACACCTAGAAGTTGCACAGGTGTTGCTCCATAGCTCTCCAGTGCTGCAGCGCTACTCTCCAACTCTCTTTGCCCCACTGCACTTGGAACGGGATTCAGAGCAGGCTGCCCTCAAACCACCTGGTGATGCTGGGGAAAGCCACCCTTAATCTCTAACAGATAAGAACAACACAGAAGCTATTTTGATACTCAGCTTTGCTACAGGACCTTGGACCTTGAACATCCAGACAGGGACCAACATTTAACATGAAGCTTACAAGTGTCTGCTTTAATGTTTCTCCCTTTTATTATTTATAAAGAGCACTGGCGCAAGAGCACTGGAAAGGAAGGTGAATAGAAAGCTCATTCTAAAAAGCATGAATGTACTTCATTTTATTTTAGAAATGTTTGCATTATGTATGGGCTTACATAAAGGTCTTTATAGACTTTCTTAAATGATTTACCGTTAAGGTATATATTGATTATAATCTCCAGTTATTTAAAAGGAGACCTGTTTACCCCACAGCACTTAATGCATTGCGACATGTTTCAACTTAACAGTGACACTGGTAAACAAAAGTTACTGATCTACCCAGCAAGTTATAAAACTTGTAACGTGCTGTAAACAGCTCTGTCATTTTATTTAGCATATTGCTTTGCACGAGCTGCTTTATTTACCTAGTGGTAAATCTTTATGTATCAAAAATGCTACAGAAGGCACAACAAATAAATTACAAACAGACACTAACATCTGACTAGTTAATCAAACAAATAGGACATGTAACAAAGAGAAAAGCTATAAATATTGACAACAAGCTGCTTCAGTCACAAAAACATTCAATACTTCAGTTCTCAAGTGTGAGTTTTATATCAGTCCCCTGGAAACAGTTTGTATCCTCCAATAAATTTTTACAGTTGATTCACCTGCCTGATACCCTTCAGCCATTTCCTTCAGAAGCTGTCAAACCCGCCAACAATAATATATGGCCCGACCAACAAGAACAGCTGTAGCCATTCTCTCTGCTGGTTCCCGCACCCTGTTCTGCATAAAATAATACATCAAGATTAATTGATTTCCCGTCAGTCTCACAGAACAGAAAATTAATTTTCATGTAGCTATTTTCCCCAGCATATGAATTTCGAACATGGCAAGTAATTTAAGTTTTTAATTATTCATAAGCAAGAGAAAAAAAATCACAACACATGATAAAGTGAGCCCCTGAAAGCCCCAAGGCCATGGCCTGGACCTTGATTTGTGCTGAGACAACAATAGCATTCACTAATGCCTATATAAATAATATATGTATTAACATACATCTTAGTACAACACCAATTTCTCTCACTCTGACCCAGGACTACCAGGTCATACAGCAGCAGTTTGTCACATTCCTTGCAGTGGGTTACATGTGACATGCTACAAGAAAAACATATAACATGTCAACCATACCGGATTGACCCCAATTGCCTCTAGAGCTTGAACACACCTATAATGTAATGGGAAGCTAATGGTCAGTGTTTGAGCTGAAGAGTGAAGCTTACTAATCAGCAGGGTGTCATGTCTCAGCAAACCTTCTCTTTGCAGGTGACATGGACTTGGGTAAAGAAAATTGCTAATAGAAAATTAAACAGAATAATCTGTCTTGCTCAAGTTAAATCTTTTCCAGATGGTTGCTGAAGCCTTAAACAAAAACACAAGCCACTCAAAAGACAGCAAGATGTCATAAAGAAGGCACATTTAAGAAAATCTCATTTACTGTGGTTCAAATTTCTGTAAGCAGACATTCCCACAGGTTGCAGAATATAATTTATGAACTTGAACTGGGGCCAAAATTGTATAGGTAAATAACCATAACTCAAAGCATTCATTATAATCATTTTTAATGAAGTACAAACCACTCATTATTTATTTAGTGCAACACACGATCAATAACATTAGGAATGAATTTTTTATTTAAAAGAAAGAACCACAACTAACTTGCTCTAAACAATGCTATTACATGGCTTGGGGATGAGGGCAAACTACACTGTGAAAGTGTACCCATAAATTCAAAAGGACAGTGCAGATGCTGAAGGCATGTCACTGAAAATATTAAAGAGCACGTTTGCTTTCCAGTGTTCTTTCCATTCTTAAAAAGATTTGTGAAGCTGTATGTTATTAGTTAAAACTCTGTAACTGTTTGACAAGGTGCGCCATAAAGTTGCTCCATAGGAAAGTTTCTTACAATTATCAGTGGCACTTGATAAATTTACAAAGACAGAAGTCTAGGGAAGACCACTACCATGTTGAAAGCAGGAAGCACTATAACCGTTTTTAGGTACAAGTTACAATGACTTATTAACCAAGAAACAGAATGAAGTATTAAAACTGCCACAAACATGGTAAAAATGCTCCATGTAATGCAGCCTCAGTACTGACTAGTGAACTGCTTGCAGGATGACCAGGCTAGTAGCACTACACGTACAAATCTACCAGTATTTTGGTGAGAAAAACATTGTCATTGCTGTTTGAAAGGCTCTTGACTTCCCCAGTCTGGGAAGGCAGAAAAATAAAACAAAAAAGGTGTTTACACCAAAACTCAGCATATCTACATTAAGACTTTAAAAGCAAGTTTTGAACAAGGATCCCAGGTTCTGTTTTTCATTAATAGAAAAGAGGCTTTCAAAACAGGAACCAATCTCAACATATCAGTATCTTCTCAACATATGCACCATAAAACTTTTGGTTGGTTGGAAAAAAAGACTTTCATATATACATGAAAGCAGTGATATAGGTGATATATTTATATATATATGAAGCCGTGATAGAGGCTAAAGGCTCTTAGTTCTTGTATATGCAAACTTATGAATATATGGGTATATGGGTAACAAGAAAATTATCAGAAAGCTACACCAAATAAGTACACATGCATTTGCTCTGCAAACTGAGTTTGTTGACATCTTAACATAGTATTGAGTCCAACAAAATACTCACTGAAAATAAAATAAAAATTACATTTGCCTCCAAAATATAAAGAAAGTTTATACTGCAAGGTAGTAAATTATTCAGAACTACAGCTCATCTCTATTTTGATGTTCAAAAACAGCTTTAAAGTCTAATTCAGCAAAAACAGTTCAATCGGTGTGTAAGGTTTCTGGGGGGGTGTGGGAAGAGGTAACTTTGATGGATTTTGGTTTTGTTCTTTTCATATTAAAAAAGAGTTAAAATAGTGCATTGTACTTAGTAATATCAGCCATTCAATAACTATGTCTTCACAGTTTTTCATATAAAAATTACCTGCAGTTGTCCTTCTAATATTTACTTTGGGTTTCTACCTTTTCATTAAGAAAATACCCTTATTGAGAACAAAATCAACTCATTTTGTTCACCATAAAAATACAAAACAAACAAATAACACCACCAACAAAAAACTCTACAAAGTTGATACCACTGCTATAGATACTGTTCCTGGCATAGCTTAGAGGTCTTTGTTTCTGTAAATTCAATTGAGTGTTTCTATTTCTAAGTCTAGCGAGAGGTTCTAATTATTGTTAGAAGCCTAATTAGCATTTAGTATTACATTACAACAACTGCAGCAAAATTGTACCCGTTCTCCAATAAACAGTATTCACAGTGTGCAATCAAGCTGCTGTACGATGCAATGAGAATTAATAGCACTGCACGACAATGGTAAATCCTACAACTCCCGCTGTGTGTGTTTAATAATTTTTCACTCCTTCCAGATTGTTCCCATCAAGCACAATTCCCAAGATCCTAATCAGCTTTCCTCCCCATCAATACTACACAGAGATCTGAGCACTGAAAATTATCTGCAATTTCAAAAAGTGCTTTGTTGCATTATTAGGCCACTGACCTAAGAGGTAATGGGTAAATAGTTTCTGAAAAATGTCCAAAGCACAACATAAATTAAAGCTTATAGTCTTGCCTGCTGTTCGTACCAGAGCTATAACTGCAAACTCTAACAGTTTTTGTACAAAATCCTTAACTACAGTATTAATTTTTTTACACAAAAATTAGTACAAAGATGGCAACATTTGTATTTAAATGATTTTTCTTACTGTATTTTACACAAATAATACAAGTTGGGGAGCCATAAGCACCTTTCCAATGTATTGCATATATACATGCACTCAGCAATCAGTGATCAACCACCACAATTTTGCCTGTGCTCATGCATGCAGAATAGGCCACTCATTCTCTAAAGAGGAGCACACACAGGCTTACGCACCAAATTGTAATCAGCATTTTAGTTTTCTTTCTTAGGCAAAGAAAATTTTAAATCCTAGCCACAATACTCTCTTGTAACGGCCAGGTAAAATCAAACTTCACCGTGTTTCCTTAGAGATTATATATTTCATACTCACATTTCTCTGACAATTAAGATTCATTTAATAATGAAACAATGGTGTTACAGGGCCAACTTATTTCTGTAGGGAAAATGCCTGATGCCTCACTTTTACATTAGCAGGGTGCATCCTGCACACGCTCAGATAAATGGACTTACTTCAAATATAAAACCATACCTGTGTCAGGGATGGGGCACAAAGGAGCCTGAAAAGTGACTAGTAGGTCCATATGCTGGTTACCACACACCAACAGCCATTTGAATATTATGAAAGGAGTTGTAAGTTTGGCAAAGCACTCCCTCTGGCTTTGTCATAGTAATTTGTTTCAGTTAATGGAGTTTCAGCCTTTTCCTGTAATCACTATCCCTTATTATGGAAATCTTATCTGTATAATAAACTCATCTTCTCACAGGGGACTTCTTCCTTCTTTTCACAGTTTGTCAGTGCCAGTACCATTTAAGTTTTACCCAGTAGTCAGAAAGTAATTTTATTTTACCTGGTTATCAGGAGAGATATAAAACACTGTGGTATTAATTACCAATTACCACTACCTCTAACAAAATATGGCAGTATTGCTCATCTCCAAACAAAAAGAAGATTTGTTCATTAACTCCCATAACAAAAAAATAAGGATTTGTGCAAAATTCTTCTGTGGTAATTTGCATCCATTTCTGATGTAAATTCTGATGCATTTTTGATCTGTTTCTGATTACACATTTGAGGATCACACCTGAAAAACCACCGCATTGTTATAGACGTGGACACAGTGATAAGCATGTAGCAAGGAGGAGAGGGGAGGGGAGAGCCAAACAGATGGACAGAAATTGAGCATGAAGAAAAAGGTGAGAACAAGTTACAGGATAGCTCTGCTGTGGTCCGAAATGCTGGTAGCCTTTAAAGAAAAAAAGAAAACAAAATAAACAAAACAACCAAAAAACAAACAAACAAACAAAACAAAAAAAAAAAAAAAAAAAAAAAAAAAAAAAAAAAAAACAGCATTTCTCACACAAAGACCATGTCATTTCAGTTGAATTAGAGAGAGACCTCAAACAGCAACAAGGAATTCCACAGTTTCTGATATATAATATATATAATATGTAATATTATGAAGGGCTAGCACCAAGCCCCTTTTCCCTCAGTAGGCAAAGTTAATAAATTAATAAAATTAATTTTATTTAATTTTAAGTTAATAAATGCAGAACCAGGATACTGTGAAGAGTATCTCCAGGATACTCTGGAGATCTGCTTCAGAAATCTAGATTTTTTAGTCCAGTCTGTGGAGAACAGTTTCCCTGAACACCTCTGAAGCATTCCAGTCTTCTAATATTAATTAAACGTATCCATAGAACAGAACATCTTGTTCCCACACTGTAAGTTTAAGGTATAAAAGCAGCTCAACTGTTGAAGAGGTTGGGGGGAAAAAAAATAAAAAGGAGGTTTCAGATATGAATTCTTTCACTTAATGCATGCCACTTGGCACATCGTTTTGGCTATCACAGAATATGTCACACTGTTAGCACAAATACTGCAATTAAAATGGCATGATGGCTTTACCCAATATAACACAACTGCTGACTTTACTACATGGCTAGCGATCATTTGCTCTCTAAGACTCTTGCTGTATTTCTCTATGCAGGAACCACATAAATCAAACAAATTTACACCTCACAAAGCTGAAAATCACATAACTAATTTTATTATTAGCTGTGGATACGAAAGCTGCACCAGCCAGATGACAATATCGGCACAATTTTTATTCTGTGCTGACACTCGTCTCCATGGAAGCTGTAATATGCTGTTGCATTGGTGACTTTGAACTTTTTCTTGGCCGTCACAATGTTTGACTGTTGATGAGCTCTCCAGGCAGCTTTGTCCATTACTTTTTATGGCTTCCTTTCCCCAGAAAATCCTGCCTGTCATTCAGTGTTAACTCTTTTCTGTATATTCTCTTCTTTCTTTTTTTGGCCTTTAAGTTGGTGCATCATCCCTAGTTTTGAAGTTTTGATATACAAGCAGAGATGTCTGATTCATTCCATTTAAAAATATGAACCCAATAGGCTTAATCCAGAATCTCTGGCTCTGAACTGGGTTACCATATGTTGTATTTGATTTGTATTTCTATCAGTATCAACCCAAGCATCCTTACACACCAGCTATGAACATGATTTATAGCAAGTCATTCAAGGCAAAGCCTATAGCTTCCCTTCACAATTTGACGTTATCAGATTACTTCAGAAGCTGGCAGCAGCTACCATAAGTAACAAGCTGTCACTGTAAATAAATCACTCCCTCAGAAATAGCAGTTAAAAATATAGATTAGCATGAACAGAGGTCAGTATTTTAGGTTTGGTTTTTGTTTCTCCTCTCAGCCGAGTCACAAATCAACCTTGTATCTGACCAAAAGGAAAAACAAGAATAAGCAAAAGACCTTTTCATTATTATTCAAGACAGAAACTAAGAAAAAAATCAGAAACAACAAAAGTTAGGCAGCATGTCTTTGGGTAGCCCATCTAACCAGCTTAACCACATGAGGATACAGTATTTGTAAACAGCCATAATTAAAAAGCAGTAGCCAGCAACTTGAGCATGTCAAGTAGGTCATTAAAGCTTACCTTACCATGCTCCCAATATTCTAAATAAAATCACCACATGACACAATGTGTATTTTAGGAATGGCTGGCCTACCACATCCTGCTAACATAAATACATAAAGAGGTATGTGGAAAGGCCATCAGCATCAACACCAGTGCTTCTGCTGCAATGAGGTTACCTCGCAATGTTGGAATCCCATCAGACTAAAGATTAATACATGCTCAGAAAAAAATAAAAATAAAATAAAAATTGTAATTCACCTGCTTTGTTTTTCTTTCTTAAAAAGCAATGTCTAAAATGTAAAGAAAATTGTATTTGCCTTGATGTTATAATGTCTAGATTTACCACAATGTAAAAATAAATGGAGTTTTAACAAATCTAAAATTTTAGCAACTCATTTGCTACTCAATCCCCTTTTTAGTCAAACAAATCAACTCGAGGAAACCACCAGTTTAGAATCTGGAACTACAACTTGTTAGCAAGCCAAACCAGCTTTCAGTAGATTCTCATGCAATGACAGAAATACTTGTGTTTGACATGACCTAAGAAGTTATATTGGGTATGTTCTGATCAATGAGCTGCTCAAACTTTATAATGAATCAATGGTAACCAGAAATGCAGTCTAATCTCTCTCTTCCATTTCATCAACAAATGAAATCAGAACTCATTTTTTCCCTACGAATTGCATATTCAGCATTTTTAAGGTAATAAACCTGAATAATATACACATTCTCAAAAAAAAAAAAAAAAGTGCTACTGAGCTATATAGGCAAGACTTCACTCTAACTAGGATGTTTTTATCACTGCTTATGAGGATCTAGTTCTTTTCTTGGAAAAAATAAAACCTCGTATGTAGAATAATATTAATTTCATTTACAGCATTTGCTGATTAAATTATTCGAAAACATACGGGGTCTTACCTGGAGTTCCACTTTTTGGTCTTACAACAATTTTATTCAATAAAGGTCATGTTCAGTTAAACTTACAGTGGTCATCTCCCACTGTCAGCAATCCTAGGACTGCCAAGATGTCCTCTACCTTTTGTGTCAATCATTTTACATTTGATCAGCTTATTTTGGTTTTTGCAGTTTGACACTTGAAAAGTTGTATGCTGACATTTCATCACCACAAAGGACTGTAGGCATGAATCTCTAGAGAAAATAGGAATCTGAAATTCTAGAAAACTAATTTGTTCATTAAAACACAAGAAGATGTTTTTGATAATGTGACACTCTCAGCTAGAAGATGTTAGCATTTTGGAAAATGAAAATCTCATTAATTATATTGCCTTACACTACCCATCTGAGTATCTTTTTTCCAAGTCAATACAGTACAAACATGAAAGAAACTAACTCTGAAAGGTATATCTTCAACAGTTTACCAGTCTTTGATATGTAAATAGATCACTGCAATCCTCTTTTATATTTTTCCCTCTACTGTTATGCTGAAAAGCACCTTTTGCTAAAAAAGAATATACTATGTTTATTAGCACACATATGCACAAATGAATGCACAAGGTACTGCATGTGAACATAGCTGAAGAGAGCAAAAGATGAAATTAGCATATCATGGTTTCACATGTAACTGAAATTCAATACCTTTGAAAATGTGCAAATTCAATTTTTTAGATGTGTGCTCTGTTTACATATGAGTAACACAAACATACCTATGTCTCTGAAAAGTACAGAACAGCTGAGGAAAAAAGCTATAACCAGTGGTCAACATTAAGTGAAGGTTCCTAGATTTTAGCATTTGAGAGAGATGAAATCCACAGAGGTTCCCTATACAGGATTAAATGAGGACTGATGCATTTGGGCGTTCTATAGTCAGTTGGGGGCTCTACTCCTATATAAACAAAGTATGGTTGTTTTTTTTTTCAACTATCAGAAGAGGAACATCAGAGATAGCTATGTGAATACTAGCAAATATGCCTACACTACAACCTAAAACAAATTAAGCAAATTGATTCATTATGCATTCTAGTCTGTGACTTTTACTGTGAACTTTAAAAGGTGAAAGTTGTCAATTAGCACACAAGGGAGTACGCATACCTCTGTGGAGACAAGTAATGGGGAGAAAAACAGGAGTAAAGCAGGAAAATTATTAATCTTCAAATACTCTGCTACAAAGTTAAATAAAATAAAATAAAATAAAAATCTAAGTTATTCTGCGTTTCATGACCATGGAAGAAAAAATATCAGTGCAGTCAAGAACTGATATCACACAAGGGTCTAGTGAATAGCTCTGCAAAGCACGTAATAACCAGAACATGAATGCTCAGTTCTTCTAATAAACAGTCTGTAAATTTGCCTATTGAATCAACAACTTCACCTGCAAACACTATATGTTTAGCAAAGTATGATTAAATTATTTGATTTTCCGCTTGTACTGTAATGTACTTCTGAAATCACATAGCCCTCCCTCCCCTTTTTGAAACCTGTTATCCCCACCACATGCCACCTCCCCTCTCAGCATGGGCCTTAGCCATGAGAAATGAGTTGGCTGCTTTGTGCCCATAAGAAACCATAGGGCCTGGTGTTAAAGCCATTCAGGCATAACAAGTTATTTCCCAGCATGCTCACTGATTAGCTAGCTTCCATAACCATAAAGTCAACAATAATCTACCTACATGCCCTTTCTGCAGGTGGTTGACCTATAAATGTTAAGTAAGTCAGTGGCAGTTCAGCCTAAATTACTTGGAAAGCGTTATGCGTAAACATTAATGCTGCAGCATGTCCTTAACTATACAACTGGGACTCCATAGTCTGCAAAATAATGTTACTTGATATGATTTTTTTTCTCCTATAAAAATCTTTTCCCATTATAAAACTATCCTATGTCCCTCTTACCTGATGATCTTAGTCTTTCCTTCAACTACTTCCCCATAAAAATTAAAAACAATTTACTTTAGTTTGGAGCCAATCAATTATTCCTCTCTTAGCAGAGTCCCTGGTTAGAGGCTTATGGTCCTAACACACCAACACAACTGACTCTCAAATCAAAAACTCCACACACTGCAACTGAAACGCCATAGTTAGCGCCATGTGGCTGGTAGGTATTTTTCTCTGGGTAAACAATTCTACTTCATTGATACTGCCCACAGTCATGGAGACCTCTAAGCAAGAAAAAGTAACTGGTATCAGTGAATGGAGGCATACTCACGTTCTCTTCTTAAGGAGAAAAAAAAATTACTTAAATGCTTCTAATAGCATTTTTGCCTAGTTTACTGAGTTCTGCACACCACAGCATTTAATCAAGATTCTTTTTATCTTTCTTCCAACAATTAGATTGTGGTCACGATGTAATACCAAAGACTGACGTTAACTATAACACATCTGTAATTTTAAAAAACTTTCAAAAGTGACCAGATATTTATATGGCTGGTCTTCCTACCAAGTCCCGCTTTTCTGTGACTTTTTTTTCTTCTCTAATAGAATGCATTTGGGATTTTTTAAATCGTTGTAAACCTGACTTCTTCCAATGTCTGAACTAAAGATTTAGAGCTTAGTACTTAAACAAAGAAAAAAACAACCAACAACAACAAAAAGAACAACAACAAAAAAAAAATCACAGAAACCACCACTATCAAATAAAATGTTATTACATGTACCATAGTACCATAAAAGCAGAGTAGGAGTAACAGTGCCTGCTATGTTGAAGTGGCAGTATTAAAGAGCAGAGTGCCTGTGATTTCACGCAATGCCCTGTGACTAGAATGATAACAATCCACATTCCCTGTGCAGTCACTCAAACCCATCCCTTTGGGTATTGCAGCACTGAATGCTCTCTGCTATTAACTACAAGCAGGAGAAAGAGAGTATGTCACCTTCTCAGAAACTCCAAGACACACAATTGTCTGACACTGTTCTGAAATCAAAATCAAAGACTCAACAATTCTTTCCATAACTTTCCAGGATTAATTCCTTGACAGAAGATGTTGAAGAGAGAAGCATCCAGCAGATTTAGTAACCAATAAGGCACGCAATTTTGTCAGCACGGGCTTCAACAGCTAAACTCTTCTAAGAGTTTAATTATGAGCAGTTCTAAAACTCAGTCTGCAATTACAAAAAACGTCAAATTAGTTTCCAGAATTATCTGCAGGTGATAGAGGCAGACGCATCACTGTATTTTAATTTAAGGATGACAAAGTGGGGAAAAAAAATCTGTGTATGGACTTCAATAAATATTTCTCCAGAGCAGTTCGTGCAGACGGTATTTTACAACAAGGTTAACATCAGCGATACAAAGTGCCAATAAAACCCTTCTGTCTCTTCTCAGCTTTAACATCAGTAAGGTACTCTTCTGCTCGAACAATTTTGTTTTGCTCTGTCAGAAAAATAAAAATCTTAGCTACTTTCACCCATAAAATTAGTAAAATATTTGGAATGCCTCAAAGACATCATCACAGAAGCCAGTCTTAAGAAGGCAAATAGGAGATACCAAGACAGCAACACAGCACACGGTTCTTAAGCAAATGCAGTTTCATATCAACTTCTTCACATAATTTTTAAGATAGCTCTGCTAAGCCAATTATCTAAATTATATTTAATGAAACAGACAAAAATGGCTATAACATATCAGTTGCTCTCAGTTACAGAGCAACCACTGCGCTCACCAGGAAAGAGGCCAAAGAAGGGTCAGTCTTCCACCTCTGATCACAGTCTCATCAGAAGCATCACCTTAGCAGCCCATGAGTGGGGGATCCTTCTGCTGTGAGATATGGGCAACAAACTCCAAACATTCTGAAGTACCATCTAATATGAATTTTGATGCATAGGCCATTTCCACATTTCTACCTTGAGAGGGACAATCTGCTGGTGTAAAATTAATTTACAGATGAAAACCACAAGACGCTGGATCTCAAGCAGATCTTCATCCTGACTTAACTATATATTGCACTGCCAAATGAGTATTGATTCTACTCTTCTGAGCTACAGCTGCACTCACATTGAAATCAGCTCCAGTGAGAAGTTAGGAAATATTGTGACTCAAAAGGAAACAAAAATTCTGTTCTCAGACAAACAGAGGCTGCCCTTTTATAGCTGCTCAGAGGTTCAGGATGGAAAAGATGGATAATGTGCACATAAGGCAGTCAAGGCCATGCCATTTTCTAACAGCCATGATTCCCACTTGATCAAGAGAGAAAAATCACAGACGCTCGGTCTCTTTAAACTATAACACAGCAATATTTTCCAAGTAGTCCACTACTGCTTACTCTTTATGGCAAAAATATGCCTTGCTTTTTAACCTTCACTTGGATTCCCTGTTACTCTTTCAAGAGAAGCTAGGGCATTGCTGTTCAAGTGCAAAAAGTATAAACATTTCTGAAAAAGAACCCTTCAAAAATTAATCTATTTTGTAATGTCCCTTGTAGGTTTAAAAATCAACAGCAAATAGCAAAGCATACACTGTTATTACCCAGTACACATTTATTGTATGCCAGAGCTCAAAAACAGTTAAGAAAATGGAAAAGTTACTTTTTTTCCTCTACACAAATTTGTTAATGGGTAACATAATGGTAAGCCATGTTTGCTGGCATTCTGTGAAACATCTACAAATTGCCTCTGCAAAGCATTATAGGTTGTCAGACTAATGTAGTTGAAGATAATTTGGCCTTTCAGTGAATTGAACCTCACAGCACGATTATACTCCAGCACCAAGTAGAGTGTCACAATTATTCTTTCATGCTGAATTACCATATAATGTCATAAGCCTACCTGTCATAAGTCCTGCAGCTGAGCTTGAATTTTTTCTAAATCTATGGTTCATGGCAAAAAAATGAATTTTTTGCTTCTAATGGAAATCTGATTGTTTTTATCAACAATAAATTTCATAGCAAATCAAAGGATATGCTTGGACAAACAATCCGATACTCAAGGTTAAAAAACACACAAATAATAAATTGCTGGTGTGTCATGTTCAATTTTTACTACTGCATTACACTGCAATAACCATAACAGGATCTAAATTGTTGTCAGAACATTAAACAAACCCCCATACTTCACAAAGGCATCCTGCCTGAGTAATTCACACAACGGAAACAACTATCACATTTTCCACTGTCCCACCACCGTACCATACATCAGTGCAGTTTATGCATTTGGACAATTTTTTGAATAAATTACTTCCATCCTGGCTGCTGTTGCCACTTCTGTTAAGAGTCATATCAGTTTTAATTGTCTTTTTGTCTATACCGAGCCACTGTTTTTCTGGCTCCTTCCTGCCCTTACATCCTGAGCACCAAAATAAACTATGATCATATCAAATTGCTTAACGCTAGGCAAGTCAGTGCTCTAAAAATAAATAAATAAACCATGAGCTCACTTATAATTTCCACTGCTATTAGTCTTCCCTGTATTCTCTTATACAAAGTTGCATATGCGGGGAAGGGGGGAGGGTTGTTTAGAGTGTTTAGGGTAAGAATCTGGCTCTGTCCTCATCTGAACAACACATTATGTAAATTCAACATGTAAGGTTGGTTGGATCAATATCACCATTTAAAATTCTAACTTAAAAACCTTTACTTAGGTAAAGAGATAGAGAAGACAGATAAGAGAAAATATCATTCTTGGCCAGTGAGCATCAAAATAAAAATTACCCAAAAAGGTACAAACACAGCAATCACAAGAACTTAACAAAATTGACAAGTTAGGGTTTTTACAATAGTTGAAAAAAATACACATTTCTTTATTCATTCTTATACTAACATGAAAATGAGTCATCACCTGTATATAGACATACATGGTAATCACTTTTTCTGTGAAATACGATGCTGAATAGATGAAAATTAGGAAAACAAAACAAAACAAAAACTCATTGAGAGTTCATTCACAAATACTGGCTTTACCTGCTATTGGAAATGGTTCACCCCCTGATGGATGGTCATGAATGTTATGCTACATAAACTCAGACTGCTTGTGATAATTAATATATTTTTAGTTAAGTGTACATGAAGCTCCACTTTCATTAGTTAAAAACCAGCAAATAAAGTGGTATTAATATTTGGAATAAATAGGGCAGATACAATCCCTTGCCTCAACACAGAGTTGGAGCAGAAGTAGAGAGAAGGGCACATACACCTTCCTCTGTACAGAAACATTCACACTTTGGTTTATTCACTGGTGACAACCCCACCAAAACTCAGCTTAGAACTCAACTGCAGAACAAGAGACAGCGATCGGCACAAACAAGCTGTGTCTACACAATAGAGTTAGTGTCGTACCATCACATTTTACATTGCCTTTAATAGCGAACTAAATTGACACAAACTAACACAAGTCAGATCAGTTTGATCCAACTCTGTTTTCTAAGGAAGAGCCCCCTGTGATTGCCTGCAGCTCAGCACGGCTGTTTGTGCCGGTGGCCACGTGCTGGTGTTCTCCAGATGCAGAGCAAGAGCATTGATGTATTGCTGGGCAGAGTAGAAAAGACCTCCTTCCTGTTGGATGGCAATTCAAAGATACAGGCATTTCTTAGCTCCAATTCTCCCATTTTGAAAATAGAAATAATAAAGCTAACCCCCATCTACCTCACTTTCTGAAACGAAAATGTAACATATGCCCAAAATGTCAATACCAGACTTATTTTTCCTTGTTAACTAAACCTTTACCAGTTGGTACTATTCATCTATAACCTCCAAAGCAATAATAAACACAGAACTATGATTTACTTCAAGTCTTTCTATTATTAAAACACTTTGTCTTATTGTTTTATTGATTTACAATCTGTCCTACTTACTTTTTTAGCATCTGAAAACAATCAAGGCACAAAGCTGCAAAATGTTTAGACATTAATTGTTAAGAGACAGCATTTTATTCCAGGCTAGGGGTTTGAGTCCTCGACTGCTAAGCATTCTGGTACGGAAATGATTTATGGCCTTGTAGCAATAACGATGCGGCAGAGCCATTAACATATTGGCAGACCCTAGGATGGATTATCGACATTGATTATTTCATGGACCACTGATACCCATTTGTTAAGAGAAGCTCGAAGATGGCCTCTCCCTGACTGAAATCTTTTACGAGCAGACAGCATTTTAAGTATTAGGAACCTGGGATTTGGGCCATTTTTTTCTTCCTTCCTTCCCCTGCCTTCCCCCTGCTATCCTCAATCTACCTCTGTCTCCTCTTGGACTCTAACAAAAAGTGTCAAAAATTAAAGTTCATTCTTCACTACGGTCTTAATTTCTCAACTCATCATAACCATGTCGTCTTTAAAAATTAATGATTGCCAGCATTTAGCCACTGGTTGTTGCTATGAAGATCTATGCAAAAAGCAAGGATCCCTATAGAGTGCGTGATATATGGAATTCTCTTTATTACTACAATAAAACTTACTGACATTTCAATACTTCTGCAAATAGCATTATAGTATCAATCTTCTGAATTAGGTTGAAAATTAAGTTGTAAATTAAAAGAAAGTGTACTTTGGAATACAACATGATATGTCACCTAGAAAAAGACCTTTGTGCATAACAGAGCTGAGCAGAAAAACTGAAAGATAAGCCCAGGTGCCTCTAAAGTGCCTATTTCATCATAAAGGATCTGGGTTATATTTTACAAGAAGAATACAGTCTGAAAGCCCTGATATTTCACCTCAGGAGAACAGATTCTGTATCTCTTTAAAAAAAGATGAATTTGACAGCATCAGCTCATTAGCAGAGATGCCAAAAAGCCTTCATGAGGGACAGGTGAGATTTAAGGTGGGAGTAGGGTGGGGAAAAAAAGGGCAAGATGAGAAGGGAAGGCAAGGGGGGTTAGTTCAGTATAGGGCCTTAGTGATAATACTATGCCGTCTTCAAATACACATCCACTACTTGAGTTCCTAGAAAATAATAAATGATATCCACTTGAATTGTGCCAGAAGAGCAAAAAGTGTTATATTTCAATCAAAGTATAATTTATAAATACCTTCACTTCCAGACCTATTTGAGACTGTTAAAAATGCAGGTTAATGGCTGAAAAATGAATTTCTGTGCCCCCTAAGACAAGTCTTTCAATATTTTCTAAAAACAGGAGCTGCTAATGAGGTGATACATCAGACTGAAATTCAAGCCAATATAAAAAATGTATTCGTGCTCACTATGCATAAACACAATCTAAAAAAGTTGTTTTTCAAAAGGAAAAACCACATTGCATTAACACCTGAACAAGGAAGATGGTATACAGAACAGCTACTAACATAAAGAACTCAGGCCTCCAGATCAATCCTATACATTCAACGACTTTAAAGGTAAACAGTTCCATTAGCAACTTATCAATTTTTACGTGATTAGAGAGACATGGTGTTTTCTGGATATAACTGCATGCCACTTAGAGCAATCAAACTAATGAGATAGCATGATTTCTCTTCTAAAAGCAAACAATTGTGTTATAAAGATATTAGAAGCCAAAATATTCCTATTCACTAAATGAGTTCAATAGTTAGATACAAAGTATTATAAAATCAAGCAAGCTATCATTTGCAGTTTATAATGCCCTTCATAAAATGGTCATTTCTTTATGACTTTTCACAGCCTTTTTGTCAAAAGGGCATGACAACTAAGAGTGAAAATAGGTTTGTTTATGACATGACATCTTTCAAAAATTACCTGAAATACATGGGGGAGGAGGGGAAGGTGCTATTAGCTTTACCTTTTTCCTACCTCCACGCTTGAAACACACTTTACATTGCAAGTTCTTTTGATAACCAGTGTAACCTGGTTATCCTGTTGTTACCAGTTCCCCAGACAGGATAATTCACATCTTAATGACAGTAGCACCTTTACTGGTGTGATTTTATCAGTCAGGGTAAGAAGAAACTCCTATAACCTGGTAAACCTGCCACTGCTTGCAAACTACACAGAAAGCAGGACAGAGATGGGTTAGGATGCATTTTTTCTGAAACTGGAATTAATTTGTTCATCCCACGCAAAAATAAAATTCGGCAGACAATGAGCTGCCAGGAAAACAATAATCCCACAAGCAATTCTGTTTTCAAAGGCTTGCGAATAAAGGGTTTCTTCACTTCTAATGCTATCGCATCTCCAGAAAGAGCCAACTGAGAAACCCAAGATCCCCAAATCCAAGTTAGAAGAATCAGGTAGATAAAAATGTATGGAAGCAAGCTCAGAAGGGCTCTCATACCTGCTCCAGGTTTTACGAAGGGAAGCTGTGGTGGACTCCTCTCCTTGAAGCACTGTGAGCACAGTACAGGTGTGTGCTCCAGAAAGAGATTCATCAGGGCACAGCTGGCACTAATAGGCCTCTACCACAAAGGAATGGCAGCAGTACCAGGTAAGCAGTTGTTCTGATCTTGACACAAGGTACAAAAGTGCCCTTAGACCAGGGCCAAAAGTCTGAACAAAAGCAATCTTCCAAGCTTCATCCAAAATCAAAACAAGATGAGAATTCATCTACATATACAAACATACAAAAATGTATCAAGTGGTTCACCACAAATAATACCAAAGTATCTCTCAGTATTGTTTAGTCATGGTATCAATTTGAAACTGCTCCAAAATTTAGTGCTATAACAGAGATTATACAGTATTCATGAACACAGACAAGTGATTTAGCCATCTTGGAAGGGTTACAACTTTCTTATGGACCCCCAAATTTGAAATCATCTCTGCTGTAATTTGGTGAACTAATCATGATCGCTCACACGGCTGGATTTTTAATGCACCACCCAGAAGACGACACAAAATAGAACAACTTAAGAAAATAAAATGTGCCTGTAATAAGTCAAAGACTTGCATAGACTACATGTACTTCAAATGAGATTTGTTTTACTCTATTGGCATTATGTTTTTACAGTACTTGACATGGCAAAATAGGGTCTCAATGAATCTGCAGTTACAACTGCAGATTTGCAGTACCATATTGAAATCAGTGTCACATTCATGTTTCTAAATGTGATACAATGACTACTGCTGTTTAGCAATAGATCTATACGAATTTAAATGGACCGTGATTTTCTATAGCGAACCCTCAGACACTTACCATTGTTCTCATCACCTAAAACCATTAAAGCACAACTCGTGTTAAAACAGTGCCTCTGTTCTTTTAGTTAACTTCTAAATGACTAATATACACCGAAAAGAAACACCTTTGAGAGAGAAACAGGAGAGAAAGGAAGAAGAAAAGTGACTCAGAGTCATGTTTGTGAGATTTTCACAGCTAATCACACACAAGACTGATTCACTGCTCACCTCGCTCTGTTCACTCATTTTTCATATCATACTTTTCACTGCCCCATCAGCCTGCTCCACCAAGGTCAAATGAAGGAAATGATAGCACACATACCACACTAAGATTTATTATAAACAGATTTGCTTTCTTCTTACGTGGAGGAAACATGTTACAGACTCTACTGTTTATAAAAATTAAGTTAAGTAGTAGAGGCCACCAGATTGGATACACAATAAATGTAAAATAAAAATTAAAAATAAAAAAAAGTAAAAAGGGAGTCATTTGTCTCTACTTATATTTCTTATTTGCAGTGACTGATTTTTTTAATCAACAAGACGATAAAAATTTTCACTATATAATCTGAAAATGATCATTGCTACAGAAGTCTAGTAATAGCATGATTAAAAAAAATACTATAACTAAAAATCAAAACTGAAGTATAAATTCCACTTCAAACAGACTAACAAAGAAAAATCTCCTTGAAGTTATGTATGCAACAATTCTGAATGAATGCACACCCAGAAGACCAGGCCAGGAAGTAACCATTAACTACAAGGGAAGATTTGCAGCATGTTAACTAAGATCCAGCGATCTGGTCATCAGTAAGTTCCTCCTTCAAAAGCAGATTGTTATTTCACTATTTGAAATCAGGAACTAACATAGCGGTGAATTGACGTTACCTATGTTACCCACAAAGTAGCTCGTGATTTGTCAGAAAGGCAAATACTTTTCATTCTCCATATGGAGGAGCCTATTTTGAGGGTGCCCAAAACTCCTGTGTACTTTACTGCCTGGCAGGAAAAGAGAAGATTCCATCAGACAGTACTGAACAGAATAAATTAAGCAGTCTTTTCACAATCCCTGTGAATGACCATGGCACAGTACTACATTAATATTCCAAAAGTATAATGATTTTACTAAGGTAAGGTTTATTAAAAAGTACTTGACAGCTTTTTGTAATGTAAACAACACACTCTAGTACTTATTCTGAAAGACCAGACATTTTTCTTGGTGCCTCATCAGCCAGGGACATCAGAAAGTTCAGTTTGAGCCATTAGTTTAGCTCTAACAGTTAATGCTGATTCCTTAATGGGATGACTACAAAAAATATTATGAAAAAGTATAGTGAACATGTGGCCATACTCTATTAGTACTTTATGCTAGTAGAACAAACACCAAATCCCTGTGTTTTTACAGAAATATAGACATACAGACGACTAAAGCAAAATGTGACAGATACCGAAAATGGCTGCAAACTGCAGATGTGTTTTAGGCATCTATGTTCAACATAGTACTTACTGACTCTTCAATCTATATTAAGGAGACATCATGACAAAATCCATATGAACAAGACAACCAAAGCAGACCATCAAAAATACAGCTACACTGAGAAGGACCAGCCTTAAGTTAGGCTTACCTATATAAATGACCAGCAGTTCTTTTTGTTTACATACTTACCAGAAACCGTAACTGCCAAACAAACAAACAATGTTTTCTTCTCATAACACTGCAGAGGGGCCCGTTAATGACATGGCAGAAGGGACTTATATCAGGGCTGCGTACAGCTGCATGTACAGTAATATTTGATCTGACACACTCCCAAAAGAACTTGCCCACAGCAGTAAGAACCCTACTGTCTTACTTCAGAGTAAATAAATAAATCACACCTCTAAACATCCAGGACACATGACACAGAATTACAGGGTCTTAATTTTCACTATAGTTCCCTATTCAAAAACTTAAGCGAAATGGAAGATCGAAAGTGAGAAACTGCAGATCAGACATATATGTATTTTTTTTTCCTGTCAAGGAACTCCACACCAGAACAAAATTTTATTCCCTCTCCCAGGCGATCTTTCCATGGCATCGGTTCCTTGAAAGAGTAGTCGATGCAGCAATCATCCTCTGAGGTTAGCCAAATCACTCTTAAAAATAAAGTAAATAAATGTAAATTATGTAATCTAAGCTAAAAACCTTTATCCCCTAAGAAACCACTTCCTAGTTGTGCTAAGAAAAGCTCCCTTATTTGTCATTTTGATAATCTTACCTTCCTAAACAAAAAGTGCTAAGAAATTGAGATCATATCCAGTTGCTTCCTCTCTCTTTCCAGAGAGATTTTTTTATTTTTATTTTTAATATAATCACTGCCTAAGGGAAGTACAACCACGCCCTCTTCTATCAGTGTGACCAGAATTGCTCTACCTGATTTAAAGATTCCTCAAAGAGAGAGCACAGGACAAAGCAGAAGATGGTAGAAACAGCTCACATCAGTAATTCCCATGCTTTCCAAATACTGGCAATGTGTTCAGTACCCTCAGTGCCCACATCCAGAAACCACTGCATGTGACCACGAGTTTCAACAACAGATTACCAAATATATCATGCAACATCAACAATACTACTTTGGCCCCACATAACTTTCATGCTTCTTTCTAAGTCCAAAATAATTCCCTGGAAATGTGTGGAGATTCTATTAACAAAGACAAATTCTCTAGTTTAAGGATGGTTATGTGTTGCAGGAACGCTCTGGAAAACTCATCAGTAAAAACAATATACTATAATTATCTTAATAGCAATTTATACATTGACATGCAGAGAATGAAATTGCCTTTGTTAAAATTCAATTAAACACATTATATTACTATGTAAATAGCTGTTTCCAACATACTACTGAAGCCAACAATTGAAGAATAGTTTCTCTTTACTCTGATCAATTGCATTTTTCCCCAGTTGAAAGCACATTAGGGCACTACACGGAAATGCCTTGTTATCACACTGTATTCACTTTCTTCATCTGCTGAGGCAAGGGAGGAGGTGGTAGCTGGGGCCAAACCACACTCTTCAAAGTGTCTCTCTGAACCCGAAGGAATTCCACTGGGGCCAACACAACCCCCAAAGTTGCCAGCAGACAGTATTTTGCCCACTCTGCTGTAGGTAAATTCATTTTCATTTGCATTTTTTGCTGAAGTATTTACATTTCCAAAACTGAAGCAGTTGATAAAATTAAGACCCATTGATTTGCTCCAGTACAGTAATCCAAACCCTTCTGTTTCTGTATAACTAGTGAAATAAATAAGAAGTACTTTGCGATCCTCTCATGTAAATAAAATTTGGTAGTAGTCTAAAGCTACAGGTCTGTTCCTCCTAGAAAATTAGACAATGATATTGTGGCAACGAGACTGTATGTAAGTGGGAAAGCAACTGATTTTTCTTCTTTAAAAAGAAAATGTACATAATGGGTTTATTATCTTCATGCATCTGAATGCAGTACCAAAGGTGTGCCTCCTAGCAGGAGCACAGTTTGCAAGGGAAATAAATATTTTTATTTACGATAGCAAAAGCAACAATAACTGATTAAAGTAAATTTAGTGGAAACATTAAAATAACGGCTGTGGAAATAAAATTTATTCTGCTCTAGCATACTGTGTGAACTTATTGAAAATAATCAAGTGCTCAGTTTGAATTAACTGAGTGTGAGTGAGTCTCAAAAATAATAAATAAAAGGAGAGAGAGATGGCAATAAAAAGCACTAACAGGAATTTGTTAGCTCCTTCTGCTGCTTGGTTTCTTCATATATTTTAAGAAAATCTGCAAAGATGCAAAGAATCCTCCTGTGTTCGGTTAGCAGTAAGTAAATTGCTGTGGGCTCTGAGTGCTGGAATACTTTAGCAGGCAATTCCTCTCTGTCTTTCATTCTGTTTGTCTGTGTTAAATTCCCCCTCTGCCCTCATCCATTCTCACATCCAGTTCCCAGCTTTGTCCATCCATCAATCCACACACTTTGTCAGTGCTGACTTCATCCTGGCTCTCACAATCACATCCAAGCCCTGCTGCTGCCACGAGGGAGCTTTTCGCCTCCCATCTGTGTCTCCCCGATCTGCTGACTGAGGCCCTGACGCTTGTCGTTTTCTATTGCACAGGCAAGCAAAACCACTAATACCGAACCTGATTTCTATCGTGCAGCTTTTCACCTTTCCTATCGGGAGGAATAGAGAAAGAGAGAGACAGACAGAGAAAGGGAGAGAGAGATGTTTGCTGAATTTTCTAAAACAATTCGTACTCTGGTCAGGTTGAGGCTCAATTCATCTTCAGCTCTACAAAACATCAATAGAAATCACAAGGAGAAAATGTATCACTAATTAAGGGTTGATAAGCTCTATGTCAAGAGCAGGGGGGGGACACGAACCTCACCAGCACATACAGATTCTCTGCCAGCTGAAATCCACAGAACAGTTTCATGGCAACTTCAAGTTAAAACCTCACCTAATTTTCTTGCATAAAACATGCTGTCTTAAAAGCAACATTCTGGGAAAATAGCACACCAAAAACAGATGTGGCTTTATGCAAAAGGTAATTTACAAAGATTTAAATTTCAACTGAAAAAAAAAAAAACAACAAAACACCATAGATGACAACTCAGGAAACAAACTGTTACCTAGCAATGAAGTGATATTAAATCATACACCACTGTTTTACCTGTTTCCTTTTCTCAGTTCAGAAGCACAATATTCTAAGCATGCACTAACTTCTACTAGTATTTGTTGCTTAATTAGTATCAAAATACTTGCTAAAACATGGTGCTGCAACTTAGAAAAAAAAAATGCCGTAACAGTAGTTACAAATGACAAAATTCTTCAAACATTTGACTACAGCAGAGTTAAAGCAGAGCGGTAGAGTATATGTTATCATTAAATCGGTGGTTAAGCAAGCAAAATAGCTGTATGAAATGGAAATTAACTCATTTTCATCATTATCATATACTTGACTCTACCTGTAAAAACAAACTAGAACAAGAATGTTCCTGACGGGATATTTTAGGAACAGAAACACAAAGCTGGCATGAAATACCTCACAGAGGAACTGAAGCCTTCAGAGCCCTTGCCCACAACCAATTTCCATGTCCTTGAGGAAATTTTTTCACCTAATTGTCTTTTGGTTTACAAACTGCTCACTTGCAGCAATTTTGTGAATACACTATTTGATTCACTGCTAAAGAAATATTTTGAAAACTCTGAATGAAAGATCTTTACATGAGCTGTACAACACGCTCCAAATATTCTGGGAGTTGCTTGGTTAGAGGAGCCTGTTTTCAGTTCTCGTTAAACCCCTAAGTATCCCTTACTGCTAAGTTCAGAGCATGCTGCTGCTTTGCCACGTCTCCAAGTAGAAGGAAGAAGAAAAAAAAAAACTGACGGTCAGGCCCAAGCCTTTTTCCCTCACCAACACCCCTTTCCTCAGGCACCAAACTGTTCTTTTGTCAAAGACATGCTGACACACCCAAGAATCAGATGCTGTCTGCATACACATTCACATTCATGTAATTACTGCATTGCATATATAATTTTACCTTATTAGTTATTTTTAGATAAAACCTGAACATTCAGCCAATAGAAGAAAACAGACAAAGGAGGAGAAAAATGAGAGACTTGTGGGTGATCCTAGCTAGTGAAAATAACAACCTTCTCCCAACACCCTGTTTCTGACCAGGGCCTTCCTGTCACACAATTTGTATTTCACTGGTTATGAAAGACAGAACCTAGGAGTAACACTCCACTTGTATTTTATGAACCACTGGTCTCAAATACATTTTTAGGTACAATACTGTAGAACTGAAGAGCAGCAGAAGAAAGTCTTCTTTGCTGTGCTACTATACACATCAGACACCTCTAATTAGACAGCAACAAAATTTTATTAATAGGCTGGACATTATGGAATGAGCTTGTTATAAATGGGCCCTGTCAAAGCCTTATTCAGCTACCAAATGAGTATTCTCAGTTCACTGCTTGCATCTGAAGCATCACCGCTGGTGCCGGATAACAAATGATTGCTATTAACCGTATTGTTAGTAATGATGGCTGAAAACAAACAAAAACCCATAAATAACAGTCTACAGAAAAATTAACCCATAAACTTGATAGATATCCAGCTGAGAAATAATAAATGACACTTTGGATCCTGCTGGGAGAAGCTAGTGGTTTTTGTTTTCTTCTCTGTCATTAACACATTTTCTGTGCTAAAAATTAGATTCTGATATATAATTATCAACGCTTTCAGATATTAATTCTGCTATCGCTCCCTCTGTTTCTCTGCTGGTTGGATGTAATGTTATTCACAGATTACTCTGAGAAAACACATCAAACACTTAACAGAGCAGGTCAAAGTGACAAGCAGCTCTTGCTGACAACACCAACCTGCACAGCCTTTTTTACCAGGGACACAAAACAAATTTCTCCTATTAATTAACTCCAGTTTCTTTGCAGCTAGAACAAATCTTCACTATGTAATGTGAGCTAAGCATATTCCCAGCTGTCCTAATGAAGGCTGTATTAGGGAGGAAGAACTGACAATTATTATCGTGCATTTATACAGTGAAATCCACATTTGTTAACATCCTAGAGAAATATGCCTATTTTCACAGCCAATTAAAACACGTTTCTTTTCAACAGATACAGTATCAGTGGTACAGCCAAGCTTTCTCTCTCCTTTTAGGGGAAAAAAAGAAAAAAAAAACACAAAGCAATAAAATGCACTGGAATGTTTTCACCAAGGCCGGGGGGGGGAACAACACCCTACTTTATTTTACAGAAGAATATTTAAGAGCTATTATTCATCTTCCTCTGGAACACAAAAATTTTGCACGCTTTGCACACAAACTCACCCATGAACATGTCTTTATTAGATGTTAATATATGTCACCTAGAAAACACAGGGCAGTATGATGGAATAATTCTGCATTTTTACCTTGCAACTGTTTGTGTACATGAGAAACTTGAAGTAACCTTAGTGATCATAGTAAATCATTTGTATCATCTCAAGCCCCACTCAGAAACAGATCCCTCTACCATAGCAATCTGTACAGAAAACATTAGATGACACCTTCCTTTCTCCTCCCATGCCCTCCCCAAAGACATTACAGTCTAATCTTCTGTCCCTGCACTAAAGCCTGTTCACATGACCCCGTTATGTATGCCTGTTACATTGGCAGGAGCACGTCACATTTTCTGGTTCATGCTCTTCACAGTTTGCAATAATTTTTTTAATACCACTCATAAGCCTTTTTTATAACACAATTTTAACTATTTTGACATATATTCATATTTGACTTGCTGTATTTATAGCGACATTTAAGTTCACTCATTTGAGCAATGACTTTCAGTTACTTGGAGTTTAATGAGTAATCTACTTGGGAGTATTAAAAGGGAAAACAACAAAAAAAACCATCAAAAAACACATAGGTAAACAAAATTAGAGGACAGAAAGAGATGTCCATCACCACTGTAAAGTGTGAAGAATGCGTAGCATGAAGCAGACAATTTTCTGGGCAGTATTTCCTCCTCTTGCCCCAACTATAGTAAGTATTGGAGAAGCGCTGAAGCAATGTTTCTGCCAACAAGTTAGAAATTCCCTTAATTACAATTATTCAAGGGAAATGGCTTGCTCACTATTCACATGTTCTGTTCCAATTAAACGGGTCTCCATTACGTTCATAACAGCATCTAAGGAAAAATGTTTTGGAAAAGTATTTAAATAAATTAAAAATGAGGGTTGGAAGGAGTATTTCCTGCTCTGCATGCCTAGCTTTTAATTTCCACATTGCGTCCCCATGGCCATGTTTTGCTGATGACAGAGTCTGACTGCAAATCCCATACCTACTATACACTACATTTTTTCAGTATCTGGCACTGTGATATTAAATAACTATAAAACTAGAAAGCCAAAATAACTAAATCACCTGGCAGCCAATTTCTGAGAGTTAAACCACAAACCCGGAAAATGGTGGAGTGTGTTGAAATAATGTAAAGGAAACCCATAAATTCAAACTTTATGTTCTGTAAAGAACAAATATGAAAAAGGCATCAAAATAATGAAAGATTGTTTATGTATTCTGGCATGAAATGGGAATGTGTTATGAGAGAGAGCGCAATGGCAGAGACAGATCGACAGAGCTGACAGTGTGGTATTCATCCTGCATGGTACAGCAGACGTCCTGCTAGTGGCAGTCGACAGCGCAATAAATCAAGGGCTCTCGATGCTGTACCTACAGCTTATTACATCCAAGATGACAAATAAATAATAATCCCTGTCACAGCGGCCCTTTGCTCAAGGATTGAGCCTGAAACCTTTTGCTCATCACTCCTGGTCTTAAGTGAAAATACTAGAACAAGGGAATTGAAGGCCACGGTTTACTGAGCTCATGAAACACAAAGCAAGCTGGCCACAGGAACCAGAACCAAGCAGGAAAGGTCAAGTAGCAAGAAAGGATAAATATTTAAATAATCCTAGTAAAAAGATGGCAACATTACACAGCTGTGAAACTGCAAGGGACCTGTAAAAACACCAAGCGTCTGAAGTCTCAAGAGAAGGCCCCCAGCAGTCGAGACCTGATAGCACTAACTCACAGAGCTTCCCTTCTCAGATTATGCATCAGAGCACTTGCCTGCACATGGGCTTGCTTCCTCCATTATCACTGGGTACAATATCTGTACCCTGGAAGTGGGATGTCACATAGGGAAAACACTACCCTCCTTACCCCCCACGAAGACTAACATCAGGCCATCAAAAAAAAGTTATGCCTCTCTGTTTTCGCCTATTAATATGGGTTACTTCCTATATCTACCCTCTTTACAATGGTTGTAACATTTAGGATATCTTTGAGTGTTTCATGTAAAAGACACTACAAAAAGTAAAACAAGGCAGTACCCGAACTAATACCACAGAGATATCTCCTCCCAATGACCCAGCAATTACAAAAACACATCCATGCAGGTAACCTAAGTCCTTCTCCAAATAGGACATAGGTTTTGTTTTTCATATGAAACATGTATTTTTCTTCAGAAGATGATGTAATATTAAAATAAACATATTTATTTTAGAGTACTAATGCCAACAAAGTACGCTGTCTTTATGTACACTCCATCATTTTTATCATATAAACTTTCAGTTGTATTTTCAAGCAGCACACACAGCACTGAATTAATCCAATGCCAGTTCTCAGGCTCGTTGTCTCTAACTGTATACACTTTTGTCTCTTAATTTAAATCTCTTGTTTATTTCTCATTCCTTATTTAAAGAAATAATATACATTCCATTACATTCAGCTCAAAAGTAGGTCAATACAGCAAATAGTATACTACAAGGCATATAGCATTACAGCAGTAAAAGATGGACAATGCATCATCAAAAATGATGCCCTTACACCAACTACCACATACCAAGTGAGGCATCCTCCTTGGCATTATATAATCTATTTGATATCTTTTCCCTGATCATTGTTGACTATTTCCTCAGGCGAATTCCTATTTAATAGAGTAGCCAAGGATAACATACACTGAATATTCTGTCCACCACTACTTGCCAAAGGTGCCAGTTATTACCACTTAGCTATTAGCTGGCCTGACAAGCCCTCATCTTCATGGCTCGGTGAGGGACACAGCAGTCCATTTTTAACGTACAAATTTAGTAACCTGTCTTTCCTTCCTTGCTAAGTATCGTTCTCCAAGTCGTGTGTGTCATGAACATCAATGTGATAAAGTTTTTCATAGCAACATTATGTCCCCATTTAGCATTAAATTAGCTGATATCCATATGGTGATCTTTTGTCTCATCCTCACTACTGCACCCTCTCCAATTTCCAATTTTTATAATCTCATGCATGTCTTATATATACCATTACCAATACTCAAGTTCTGGGACAAAACTGGCCATTTTCTTTAGCCTTCACAATTCCTAACTCCATAAAACACTAATTTGGTGCAATCTCTACATTACACAAACATATTAAGGTTAAGAAAGGATGGTCACAATCAAGATATATTATTCATGTCTGAACATCACTGTATTTCAGAATTACAGCTGTAAGTTTATGTAACTTCAACATCAACTTCAAGTAAAGGGTTTTTAACTGAGAAACAGCTATGCAGCTTGTGACTGAAAAGCACAAAATCCCAAACATTTGCAGTTTGTCCAACTTGTTTGGAGTTTGAATACATTTCTGGGGAATAAGGCCGCTTGTTAAAAGCAGTGTTTTTTAATAAATCAATATGTACCACTGAGAAAAGTGTTAAAGCTTTGGGAAACTCTTCTTTGACCAATTTTTTTCTCAAAGCAACATGTTTCAGTGAGAAAAAGTCTGGATTCATAAGTGTTCTAAACACTGTCCTGTTAAGTCTTCCAAATATTTAATATTTTTAAGAGTGTCTCTCTCTCTCTCTCTTTTTTTTTTTTTTTTTAAAAATAAACCACAATGCACTAAACCACTACTGAAACAGAGATAAAGCAGTTAACTTAGATCAGGCTGTAGCTCCTACTCAGAGACCAGCAGACTAAATCTTCATCTCCCAAATGCATTAAACCTCATTAACACCTAGAAAATGAGAAGTTACCTTTATTGTTACCAATCTGCTGCTGTGATATGAAATTAGAAATAACCCTGAAAGCACACTTCCAGTCAAGCAGGTCAGTATTTTACAACATAGCAGCAGGGAATTGAACTAAAACCATGCTGGGCTTAACGCTGCAACCCAAAGCAATGTTCCTGCAATGTTTTAATGCAGTTTAGGACTAAATCAAAAGTTTCAAATACACCTAGCAGGGCAAAGCCCTGTCCTTCAAGACAGAGGAAACCCCTTCCAGTTTACTGATTTTAGCAACGTTATGGTACCAACTGGCAAATGTTTCGATCATGCTTTGACTTTAAATAGTCTAGTTATCAGGAATTAAGTACTATGACAAAATTCTGATAAATCCCTATTTATAACCTATACACAAACTGCACACACATATATGAACACAAATACTTGGTTAGAAGAATTTGCATTTCTACGACAGTTCACTGAAGCAGGGACAATACTTCTTCCTAGTGCTAAGGAGTGATGATCATCATCATACAAAGTGCAAGACAATTATTGTGGAAGTCTGAGAGCCCCAGAATCATTTTAAGAAAATAATAAAACACTACACGCATTTTATGTACACAGGTACACATAAATGACAAATTATTTTAGGTTATGCTTTATACTTAATTACTGTTAAGAGCGCATTGGGATATTTTGTCATAAACTCACCGAGTCTGCTATACATGCACTGAAAAAGTATTCTGAAAACTGAACCCTACTGCTAATGTTTTTATTTGAATAAATTATAACCCAGCAAAGCAACCATCAACATTTTACAGAACAAGAACACAGATTTCTGTAATTTCGCTGGCCCTAATACTAGTCACTATTGGGAGCATTTAGTTATAAATTGTCTTTCAATAAAAGTAAAAGCTCCCAAAACAACAAAATGAAAAGACACAGCAGCTTAAATCAAGGAAGTCAATTTCCACATGCCGATCCTAAATATTTCATAGCCCTATTTTATTCTGACATTTGTAGATGACTAAAGTGTTACAAAGGAAATAAAATGCTGATTAAAGAGTTCACTGTCATAAAGGTTACTGAATTGTAAATGGCCCTTTCCATCTTCCTGTTAATAGGTACCCAGCTGTAAACATCATGAAGGATGTGACGGGAGGCCTGTGCTGCTCCTTTAGGAGTCGTATATACATTAATCACTGAATCACCAAGCCATGCTTAATTGCAAGTTGTATATCACACAAATCCATGGTAAGTAGAAGGAAACTCATTATTGCTGCTTCATAACTACTGGGTACTTCTCATTTTAACCTTCTCACACCTGGGACACTGTTGTTTTACAATGTGAATGCAGAAAAGGCATTAAGTCACTAATTATAGTTACACTATATGTTATGCTGCTGTTTCAACATTTTTCAAAATAAAACTAAGTACTAACAACAACGGAGAGAGATAATGTTTTTCAAGCTTATTAAGTGAATTTTAGATGTTTTTTCATAGAGTGTAAGACATGGAAATACATTTTTCCTTTATAGTTTAAAGAACTGGTTAAATGATAAAGAAAAAAAAACCAACACTGCATTTTGTTTTGACAAAATTATTGATTTAAATCCCATCCAATAGCACAATACTATTTAAAGGTCACCTAAAGAAAAATGAGTTTACACTCCAACAGAGCAAGCTTATCTGTCATGAAAGTGTAATGATGTGTTTATACTCTCACGAGTGTGTATATATTTTTCAGAAAGATAAGCGATTTTGTGCAGGTGAAGTCTGACAAGAAAGGAAATGTGGAAAAAAAAAAAAGAGGTACTTACAGTAATTGGTAAACCACTAATATTCATTTAATAATTTCAGTGGCACAACTCCCCTCCCCACTCCCCCATGGTTGTTTTTTTTTTTTTTTTTATAAACTGTTGAGCACCATAGCACTGGAAATTCTTCTATACCATTTATCAGATGCTTTATCAAAATGCTTGGAAGATTTGCAAAGTGTACTACACAGATTATGTATCTAGACACTAACAAGTGAGATGTCTTAATAGATATAAAATGTGTTTCAGTTTGCATGTCTTTATGTTCCAAGTGCTTTAATGCAAACTATTTTGAAATTTTGTTTCATAGTTAAACACCATTATATGTCCTAGTACACACTGCTCAGTTGAACATATTTTAAAATATATTTATTAATGGAATACATTCCAAACAGCTCCATTATGAAGATAAACTCTATGCAACCAGTATCTATCTCTTACTGCCAGGTGACTCTTTCTTGTTCCCACAGTTTTCAATTCCAATAGTAACTGGAATCAATTTTTTTTCTCATGTTTAGCTAAGATGTGTTAAGATGATCTTTAAATCAGCTCTGCCCTAATATATCCATTATCTGCTACTCTTTTCACTCTTCTCTCTGTGAAGAAGACTAACAAACTTCCATTTTATCCTCAGTGCACAAACATGATCCTATTTCAAATATTTCAAGGACTTGAAGACAAAAAAAATAATGATGCACTTTATCTTTTTTTTTTTTTTCTCAGGGAAAATATGTACAGAGAACTGCAGTTATGGCTTTTGAATCCATTCTGATCATCCATACTAGCTGGTATTAATAGGCTACATGTTTCTTGTGGATTTAGGTGTCAAGATCGCATTGCACTGAATCTGTGTGAACTTCACAAGCACCACTTTTAAAATACATGAGCATTTTGCTTCATCACCCAAAATAAAAGCAACTTCTGATCCACACTAGAACCTGTTTATCTCCGTTATTTACCAGTTCTGTATTCACAGATACAGATTTCTCAACTCTCTTACCATCTTCAATTGTGAAGATACACAAAGTATAAAGGGAAATCATGCCATAAAAACAGACACTGAACATCTTCATTTAAAATTGCAATAGATGTTTTTATACATTTCAAAATAAATTGTATTTTGGAAGCACACATTTATTCTTAGATTTTGGGTGCCTATATCAGCATGGTCCTTGCCCAAAGTTTGGTTATTACAAGTGCTCTAAAAAATAAAGTTCTTCTACACTGTTTCAGGTGGTTGGAACCTCAGTGAAATTATTACTTCTGGAAATCGTGCACTCCCCAGTCTCCAAACATTGATCATGACAGCCACAGCCTTACTTGATGCCATATCCAGCCGTGACATCTTTTAACAAGGAGAAAGAGTTTATCTGATAAAAATATAAGCAGGTGAAAAAATTGAACAGAGGTTGTAGAATATGCAAGTATGTAAGAATATCTTTTCCACTTGTGGAAGATGCAGGAAAGCATCCTGATCAGAAACAAGAATCAGAACTCAAAGCAGTTCTTAGGTTATTTGTGTTCTGGAGGTAAATGGTAAATTAGAAAAAACGGTTGTGAAAAAGATTTTCACACATTTCTGTTTTACAGAGTTTTCCCATGTTAAACCAAGGCCAAAAAGAACGGGAGAGAAGCAACAGAGAAAGGAATCCCCATACTCTCTCACTAAATTTGGATTAAATGAGCCAGTAACATAAAAACAACGCTGTAAAGGAAATCCACAGCCTAGCATTTTAGAAACAGCAAAAAGACATTGCATTGTAAATGCAGAAAATGTGCATCCACAAGACAATGCAAACAATGTATAGTGGCATCATATTAATGACTGCATCACACAAAAATAGGAATCCATTCTGCTCCATGTCCAGGTGGTCTGTGGGCCATCTTTCTATACTTGGGAGTTACTTTGTCTCCTGAAGGTGGCTGGCTGGGTGGTGACTGGGACACTATAGATCACAATCCAAAGCAGATCTCCTGCTTCTTAATTATTGTATTCTATGGTATATTTGAATTATTTCATTGCAAATCTTTCATGCAGCTGAGATAGGCTCTACATGGTTCAATCATCAACAAACACAGGCATCTCACACACTTGCTCTGGAAAGACATACAAAGTCTTAGAGTTTCCCATTAAGGATGCTGTGTATTTTCAGAAGTAGTAGAATTACCAGACACGATCAGGCATACTGCAGAATGGAGGCCGTCATTCTCAGTCACAATGGCTTAATGTACATAAACAAAACTAAAATAGTCTTTTGTTTGGGGTTAAATTATTATAGATCAGAGAAAAGAAGACAGCTGAAGTACAGAAAGCAAATGTGAAGTGCATGAGTATCAATCAAAGAAGAGGCTTTGCTATACTCAGTACTGCATAGCTCCTACTCAAATATCTCATGGTTCGTTAAGGAAAGCTCCAACAGGTAGATGAGTGAAACAATCAGCATCACTTAGGCATTACACAGTGAGATAGGTTTTAACACTTTGGTTAATGTTCATTAACACTGCAACGAGTGGCAAGCCCACTGAGCATTTGAGCAATTGGACATCAAACATATTTTAACTTTAAACAAAATCTCTTGGAAAGGCCACTGCATAAAAACACAACTGCTTTTAGACCACCTAATCAGAATGATTAAGAAGAATGTTCAGGGAATAAAAGGAGATGGTGAAGCATCCATATACTACTAAGACTCCTTTACTAGAGCACCAGTACATGTCCTAGAGACAGGTTAGAGGGTAACAAGCAATATGGAACTTAGATTTAATAGATTTTCTTCTGAATTGTAGAAAATATCATGGGCCCAACACTCATTTTGATTGTCATGGCAACACTGGGTGATATTGTCATCTTATAGCAAGCACAACTTGCATCAATAAATAGTGGTTACTGTCAGACAACCTATATTCTGACACTTGCTGTTCATCATAGTTTCATTTTCACATGCAAAGAGCAACAAAGTTATGGTCTATATTTGGTGTAGTTTGATAACAATGATGGAAAAACGTGCAATTCAATTAGCAGTTAGACAAGTATCTGTCATAGATAATAACTTCTTATGTCAGGGAATCTGCATACTGATCAATGTGAAGCCATGTGCAATTGCTTATACCAATCATAAATCACTTTCTATTGATTGGCATTCCAAATCCTTGAAATAATTAGAAGCTATAGAAAGGGTCACAATATAATGCTGTGCATGTCCACAAGTCCTCTTATTTTCAGGACCTTTCTGCATTCTGTTACATTCAGGTTTGGGATGCGAGCACTGGGAGTGTATTTTTTTTTTATATTATTATTATTTTTCTTTTACGAAAATTAAGCATGCAACAGCCACCTGATAAATCCTCATGCTAGAGGTTAAAATGCGAATTTGCCATGCCTGGATTTGATTCCTGTGTGCAAATGCAGACCTGCCTACATGCTGCTCATAATCTGATTTATGCACCAATTTATTTTATACATTAGGCACACTGTATGCAGCCTGACTGATGCATAAAAATTTCATGCAAAAAGGACTTACTTGCACACAACTGCTTTTCAGTTATTATTACCTCTTCTGGTTAGCATCATAAGAGGAGGTAGGACAAATGACTTGAAACAGTGCACACTTTTTGCCCACTATACAAACATTTTGATCAGTGCCTATTTCACTTTCAGCCGACTCTTGAATAGCTTAACAGCTTTATCTTTAAAGAGATCAGATTTTAAGTTTTTATAAAGCCCTCTGTGATGACAGCCCCCTACCACTCCCACACACAAATTTTCAAATGTTCACATAGCAGACAGGGAAGTTATTCAGCAGTATACCTCAAATAAATTAAAAGAAGATAGTAATAAAGGGTACTGTTGTTAATTTTCTGATTATCTTCATACATACACACTTCCTGACTTATTATCAATCACAATGAAAATATGTTTTTGCACAGCTTTTATTTAGGAAAAATCAGCAAGAAATGCATCTTTCTATATTTTCCATTTATTAGAAGTCTCCTTTCATCCAAGAAATATGAGACCTGAAATAAATTGTACCATCCTGCTTTTTTTTTTATTCAAATCCTTGCCAGTGCTAGGCAGTATGCTAATGAAAACAGGTTGATAAATGACTCCCTGATATTTTCCAGACATTTTTCTCTCAGAAGTGCTCTAAACTGATGTAGCTCAAAGAGAATAAGGCGCATTAAGTCATTATATCAATTTTTGTTACCCAGATACTTCAGTCCCAGTTAAGAGCTGACAGCCAATATAAAACAAGGCAAGGGCATCATACGACTCCATCGATCAAACCTTGTCGTAGATAGATTGCCTATTACACAAATAGAACCAGCAGATTCAGTTTGTAGTTTTATGCTCTCCAATTAAAGGATAACAGGGTACTTTCCCATAAATCTGCTAATTGCAACTGAATTAATTTAACAAATTTTGCCAAGCACAGAAAAAAGTGATTGGTTAAGCTAATATAAACTAGCACAGGTTGTCACAAAGCGAGTTCCATAACAGGCTTTTGCTATACCTTGACTGGGCAAGGTGTCACAAGCATTTAACTCCATGGTGGTTCTTTGGCAACAGACAGCTGACAACCATAAAACATTGCACAAATAGGAGATAATTTATTTGCTGTACTTCCCTCCTTCCTCCCTACCCTTCTCCCCCCGCCCCTGAAGCATGGAGTAACTCGCTCTTTGCACCTAATTAATGTTTCTCTCTAAGCGTGCTGTTTTTCTGAATCAGTATTATACGAGGCAAAGCACTAGATCACAAAAAGTGCTCCCACATGGGCACTCAGCAAACAATGGCAGTGGTCTGCAAAAAACAGAAAATCAGCCTATAGGATTGCTGAGAGAAGCAGCCATAGCACTTATTAAACTGCACAATAATGCAGCATACCATGCTTTGGGTATTATTCTAATGAGCTTAGATATTCATATGGAAATAGCCAGACTGACAGAATGGTAGATAAGGGTCTATAAGGAAAAAGCAATCACAGAAGATCTCTAACTATAACTTACAAAAGTAAATTATGACTGCAATCACCCTTACAGTGATACATTATTGTGATTAAAACCTGTCTTTATATTAAAAAAAATAAATTAAATGCATATCTCCTAATTAATTTAAGGAAATTTATATATAAGCCCAAGAAATATATTTTAGGAGTATGCTAGTTATAGGCACAGAAAAATGATTTTCGTGACTAGCAGATTTTGCATTAAAGCAGCATACAGCTGTATGTGTCTATATAAATAAACTAAAAAGCTAGTCATGATTAATATGAAGACACAACAGAGATAATCCTTATTTGACACACTGGAATTTAAGATGGTGAGTTCTATTAATATTATGAAGAGTCAAGCATATGAAATGCAAGTTGGACGCAACAATGGTAAGCTTTCCATACAGTTGGCAGCTGCAATCTAAATGAAATAAGTGGAATATTTAATTCAGTTTGGTTTGGTTTGACTTTTTTCTTTCTTTTTTTTTTCTGTCCACTTCTTTTTGTGTAGCACTCAGAAATTCAGTGCTAACAAAATTATTCAAAAAAAAAAAAAAAAAAAAAAAACATGAAGTCAAAATTCTACACATTGCATTCACCTTACAAATCCCCAGACAATTTCCTGACATGATTAAAAACAGCCTTTAAAAACAAAAGACACCTGTAGAAGTGCAATGGCACCTTTCCCTAGAACGGTTTGGAAAACATTTGCTTCCATCCTGGTGGACCTGCTAAAAAATTTCCAATTTCGGCCATCCATGTGTGTTGTGTTGTGTTTTGTAGCACAGGGTTGTTTTACCTGGAAAAAAGCCGTCCCAACTTCACATAGAGGAAGAAATGCAGCTGGCAGTGAAAAGAAAAAAAAAAAAAAAAAAAAAAAAACAAAACAAAAAAATCACAAAAAACACACACACAAAAAAAAACACACACCACAAAACAACAAATGAAATGGATTTCTAAAATTCACAGCAAATTTCACACTTCCTCTGAAAGGAGAATAAAAGCCACTTGGGAAACAAAATACCCCCCAAAACATAATCCACCCACTTGTTCCAAATTATCATAATCAGCAAACACTTCATGCAATCATTTTTAGCATAGAAAATTTCTGAAAATGAATTGTTGTACCCCACTAGCATTTATGGGGGTTATGTTGTTTATTTATATTTCCTATGAAATGAAATACTTTTGTTGGTTTATGTCTTCAGAGGCCTGTGGTATGAAATTGTGTGTATTCCTACTGAATCAAATACAGAATAAAGTAATGTCACACAGTTGGATAACACAGTTATCCAAACAGATATTTTGTTTACTTCCACAGTGACTTTGCAACAGAGGTATCCCATTTTTGACACATTTTTCCAAAAAAATTATGCAGAACATAGTTTAGAAATTTTGCCCAGCATGACTTGTACTGCAACAAAGGTACAGAATGTATGGCCATCGTTCTTGTTCACACTTCTAGAAGCGCAGATATACATGATGTTGTTTTTATTTGCACCGATGGCCTGAATGACATGCATTATTACATACGTTATTACTATTAAAACTTCATTACAATGCAGGAAGCTACTTGGATAATGCAACAGGTATTAATGGTCTCTGTGTTTATGCAGTCCTTAATTTCTATTGAAAGCTAAAACTTTTCAACTTCACATCAGTAACATTCATAAAAACAGCCGCAGAACTCAAAATAGAAATAAGTTGTCAAATGACAAATCTACTTCATCCCGTTTCACAAGCAAGAATTCAATGTGTTCCTATGACTACTCCTGTTTTTTTAGCACACTAAGAAAATACCCCATCACCAAGTGTGCATCTTTTGCTCAGAAGGCATGATATTCTGGATCAAGCTTTTGACCAACAACTAAGCAAGCAGGAGTCTACACTAAAACTGTAGTCAGTTAACACAAGACCTGATATGCATTAACCTAAGGAATATTTTCAGCTACATTATATTCTGCTAGGAAAGCTAACAGAACTCAGATAGTACTCTTCCCATGCAGAGAAACCACAGATTATGTTGTTCCCATTAGACTAACATGTTCTCTACTTCTGATTCAGTAAGCAACCGATGTTCATGAAAAATTCAATTTCACTAACATTTCCTATCATGTACCTCAACCTAGTCCTCAAAACCTTCTTATAGTACACTTACTTCAAGGGCAGTCCTGAGTCCACCTTCAAGACCAGAATACTCCTTAGTTATGGGAATATCTGTGGCCTAAGGACTCTGCAAATTTAAAATGGCACCATACATGTCAAAACTAAATTAAAAAAAAATAATAATAATCAAGATTATAGACACAGACACTTCTTTAAAGGCTGAAAGTGCTAAAATATATGATAGAGAAGGAAGTAGACAGTTCAAGTGGACAACAGTGTTCCTTCAGAATAGCATGGGTTTTGCTTGTGAGTGTCAAGTATGGTAGTTGAAAGCACGTGAAGCTTCATAGGCACCTATTTGCCAAGCTCTGGCAAACTACTTTTGCAACTATTTTGAATAAAAAACTAAGTTAGAGAGAAGTGACAATATTATGATATCACATACCAACTTCCTTGTTTCATTGTTTTTCACTTCGGTCTTCCTCCTCTGCATCAGAATGCAGAGTGCCATCCAGAAGGCATCTCTGATGTCCCACAGCAGATATCTAGGACAACAGCAGCACACACTGCATTTCATCCTATTTTTGTCATCCACCTTCTCCATTTTAGAATTGCTTTGTCATAATTAGTGAAAACTACTACTACACCCTTCAGTGAGTTAGTCACTATTTGACTATACAGGATAAATTTAATTGCAAGTTGTTGAGAATAAAATACCAGTAAAATAGAGAAGAGTTGAAGATAAGCTGCCACTTGACAAGAATTCTTGAGACAATGAAAAAACAAAAAGGCCTGAGACAAGATATCAAAAGAACTCTGACAAGTGTACAAAGACAAAAAGAGTCTGCAGTTGTTTCAGTTGTAGCAGTTGTTCTGGAGAAAGAGTTGAGATGTCCAAAATTCTTCTGCCTAGCTTGACAGTGAGCTAGTATGTCACACTGGCTCTTGTATGGAATTATTCCTGCAGAGCAAAATCAGTCTGGGACGTTTCACCTCCAGCTTTAAATGTGAGGAGGAAATGGGAAAAGCTGCCAAGCCACATCACTGAAGGTGCTGCTACTTCTATGATTATTAGAAAAATAAGTTAAATTGAAGCAACAACCTTTACCCAAAAAGCTTGCAGGAATTTCAGAGACTGTAGGAAAGCAAGGAATTAATCTGAAGAGAAAAAAAAAAAGTGAAATAGAGCCAAAAAAAAATGAAGAATGAAAAGCTTAGTGAGAGAACTGCTACCTACAACAGTTGTTAAAACATACTACTTACAACTCTGGAACATCCCAGGACACCAAAACCTCAGACAGAGGTCTAGTGGAAGATACAACTATTCCGTATCTTCAAAAAGGACAAGACAATTGTCATTAACACATTCAATACAATCAACAGAGTAGGTCTGCAATAGAGAGGATCCATTAAAAACCTCTTCCCTTCTTCTGACTGCTAAAAATAATAGCAACTCATTTTTCACAGTCAGTTTCTGCCAACTGTATTTTCTCCTGTTCACTTGTGCAGAATTTGTTCAAAAATATTCCTATGTACACAGACATTGCAAAAACAATTATCTTCAGGTGAATCCCATTCAAAGAATTCCAACCCTAGCTCCTGATATCACTCAGTTGCTTTCATACTCACAATACCAACGAAGGCTTTGCCAGCATGCCAAAGAGAAAGCAAGTGTCTGGACAATAAACCCAGGATTTGTCTTAACACCCTTGGATGTCAGGACAAAAGAACTCACGTGCATCGTGGAGGGCTAAGGGACTCTCCCATTATACAAACCAACTAGCAAACATGAAAGGTTTTACATCTTCTAGCAAGAAAAATATATGGGCTTTAGAAATGCTTTCATGTAGATTCGTCTGTAGCCTCTAGCAAAAGTGTCTAAGGATTTCTTTATATTTATTGGTATCATTATATGTACAGTAATGATCCCAGAAGTAGGGCAGGGCTGAACTCGTTTTTAGGTCTGGCTAGATAAGCATGCATTATTTCGGACTCTAGGAGACTATAAAGAATAAAATTAAAACAACTGGCCTAACTAGCAGAAAAAAAAAAAAAAAAGAAAAAAAAAAAAAAGGAAAGAAAGAATAAAACTAAGGCATAAGGTAAACAGTTATATTTAAAAATACAATAAAACACAAAGTGTGACTGAAAAGGGAGATATGAAGTGTAAAGATTTTATGAATTATACTTTAGATCTACTTTGGAGATAAAATATCAATGGCAATCACCCTGTGTAAATGTTTACTAGGTTTCAGACCATTATTTACTAGTTATAGACAAAAATCTCATTAACTAAAATTAAATATATATATAGTGCATTTAGCCTCTGAGTAAACACTATTTCAGCAAAACATCTTGTAGCATTTTTGCTTGCTCAGCAACTTTAGCTTTAAAAACAAAATAACAGTATCAGGACTAAGAATGGTAAAGACCATTCTTAGCAGTTTCTTGATTTCATTGGGTTGTTACAACCATACAACCACAACATGGAAGTCTGGCCAAAAGTGTAATACTTTTTTTTTTTTTTTTTAATTCTTTTACTTTTCCAAGTAGTTTAAATCCTTAAAATGTAAGATGTCAAACTGCATAGCCAAGCAAAACAGTTGTTGCATTATGTTGCCTTTTTTTTTTTTTGCTTTTTTTTTCCTCTTGGTGAAATTCAGTTCCATTTTGAATTGGTAAAAACAAACAAGCAAACTAATGTTTTCTCAGAACTTGTACAGTTCTTAAGAAAAATGCACTATTCTTTGACTGCTGAGAGGCAGCTTGGCAACACAATTCAGAAACTAGGCAAGATTTCAAATTATTAGGAAAGCCCATGACTGCCTGAATTTCTTCACATATAGTGAAGACAGTGTTACTTTTCTCACATTTTAAGTGTCATTCAGAGTATGCATTGCTCTGCGGAGACGTACAGGAAACTGCTAAAAAGCATACTCCATGCCCCCTAAAACTTTAGCTTGACCTTGATTGGGATCAGCAAATATAGTCCTAAAAATATACATATTTTAATGGCAAAGATAGTAGGAATTCAACAAATTTCTTCCACATTTCCTCATCAACATACTTTATAACCCTGCCTTAGAACTAACACTTCAAATAACAAGAGGCCAGCTCAGACATTTGGCATTTATTGTAAACATTTCTCTGAGGCACCATCTCTTTTTAATTGATGCACTCTTCAAAGTTAAAACACATATTTCATAATGCCTAATAAAAATTCAGAGCAGCCTCTAACAATCATATTTCAAGCATATACTAGTTCGGTCTGCATTTTGATCAAGGAGTAAATGCAGAGAGCTAAAACCTCTACTCCATTTATGTTTTTTCTTCTTAATATAAACCTGTAAGGTATTAATTCATACACCTTTCTTCTCAGAGTTTCAGATGCCCACTTCAAAAAGAAAACCCTAACAAACACCTTACAGGAGGTTCTCTGGTTCTGTGTCCCTATCACATCGTCCCAGGATGGTAATCTAGAGTACAAAGTGTCCTCCTTCAGACAGCAATAATCAATAAACACAATTTTACAGGCCCACTTTATAGTTTTAACAATTTTTCTATTCCACAACAACTGAACTTTTTCAAAACCAAGAATGTTCTTCTATGGAAAAGAGTCATTTGTATAGCTATGCGTGTCATTCTTTGGAACAAGTTTTTCAAAGCATATGGCTCATTTGTCCTCAATTTGGATTTAGAAAAATTTAGAAAAAGACAATATTGTCCTCATCTCAGCCAGGCTTACAGCAGGCCAAAGAGAAGCCTTTGGCCCCCTGGGCCTATGGAGAAGACATCTTATGTTGCTACAAGTATGCCCCACAAGCTATCCACATCTGCATACCTACAAAAAGAGGTATGCATGCTGTTCACTGTACTTATGGCTGCTCCAGTCTGCTTTAAAACAACAACAAAACAGCGTAAGATGAAGTTCTGTAATGATGCAGGAATTATAGTGAACACATTTTTAATGTCTTTCAACCCCCATCCCCAAGGTACAATAGTTTGACGGGCTGAGGTAGTCTTTTTTACAACCTTTCTATTCAGAGAAAAGTGTTTTAAATTTCAAAATTCATTCTGCTGCAGCTTGAAAGAGCCTCATTCCTTTCTGTATTGTTTTGCAGAGGAAAAAAAATAATAAAGTAACACTTTCTAATGCCCTGGTAGTTCAAATTGGAAGTGACAGGAGACCTATTAGCTCATACGGAGAGGAGAGAGCCATCTCTTCCCAATCCATCACCAAACACCTCAAAAGAAGGTGATAAGGTTCCTAAGAACGGATACTGGTAACTCTTGGCATGAAGGAAGGTGGGGACTGACAGTATCCACCCAGCTGACAAACGGTGACAGAAATCTTCAGTAAAGTGGTGTAAAAGTACAAAGGAAGCACAACCTGCACAAGGAAAGCTATTGATTGATTGATTCCAGATGTGCTTCATGTTAAAAGCTGTAGCCCTGTGAGGTATGTCCCTGGTGTCTTGCTTCCTCTTTGTCACATCTGGAATCAAAAACCCATACTGAACCAACTGCCTGCTAGCTAAGAATGAGATTTATTTCAGCTTTCCATTTTAATATAATTTTGATAAACAAAGATGTTCTGGAGGGAGGTGCACACATGCTTCAGCTCTCAAGTTGCTCACCCAAGAATTGGAACATGCAAAATTGCCAGTCCTTATTAAGGTCCTTACCACTGTATTTATAGTGTGTTATGCAGCCAGAATAATCCATTACATCTTTTTACATTATGACCTTACCAGCAGCCTGCCCATGACAAATATGAACAAAGACTGACAAGAGACTGCATGAGGACTATTTCTGACAGAAAGCTGAGTTCAACATTTATTCATCATTAATTTGACTGTACAGTATTACCAAGATTACTGTAGCACACAATGTTCTTGTAAGGTTATGAACTGGTTTGCATCCTTCCACTGCTAGAATTTAATACTGTACTAAGTGTGATATATCTCATCCATTATTAATCCCATCCAGTTCTGCAGCAAGTTTCTATAAAACCACTGTTGAAATACTACACTCTTAAGGCTCCTGCCAAATCTGTAAGATGTAATATTAATATGGTTATGTTCCAGATAGGTGCATTTAACCCACACTAAACAATCTGCATGTTCTGCTTGCATATTCCTGGGGAATATTTATCCTACTGCTACAGCCTAGGAAACGGTACTTTAGTGAAGTTTATGACAGTATTACAAATACTGCTCAACACAAAGTAAAGTTACAGATAAAATCTGAATAGGCCTATTATTGTTTTCAGGGAAAGCTAAATAAGCCATGTGATTTTTCTGGACTACAGAAAGCTCTCATTCAAGAACAAGAAAGAAAACACTGGTATGAAATGCAACAAATCCTATTATTTATAGATAGTTAGGATCACTTACTGCAGGGATCTGGCATTCAGAATTGTGTGACGTGCCTACTTTCAGTGAAGTAAAGCAGACAAAGCCTTACAGCATAGGTCCATCCAGTGAAATTTCTTATGCATTATATTTTTTTGTAAAGCAAACATCCTTTTCAGTTGGAGAGAGAAATCTCTATTCCAGCTTCTGTTATTTCCATCATCTCCATTTTAGAGACTTCTCTACCAATAAAAATTACTCCCTGCCATGTCTGTACTACTGAAGGAAAACATCTTTAAATAAAACATAACAGGAATATTCTATTTAAGATTTGCTTCTCTATAACACTGCTGTAAACCTTCCTCTATTCTCTGAGGGGTCAATGAGTGTTCCCAGGTAGCTCCAAGTAGAACAGATTTAGCTCAGTACTTGAAGCAGGCTAGTGTCCAATGTAATCACAAAAACTTATTTTTTTACTCAGCACTCTTGGTTTTGCTCTCCTCAGCATGTGAAGTGGTCCATATACACACACACAGCCCCTGCTTTGGTCGTCCTACAAGAGAAATTGTATTGCTTAACTTAAGTTCCAGCCCACCTAAGCATAAATAATTTACAGAGAAGGGCTGCACCTACAAACACAAAAACAAACAAACAAAAAACTGTGCAAAACTTGGCTTAAAGGAAAATTGAAAAAAGATCAAGACATGAATACTACTTGTCACACTTCCAAAATTTTCTGAAGTTAAAAAGAAATAGTATTTAAAGAATATCACACTGTTAAATCAGTTACTCTCTTGCAAACCTAGTGTTTTGTTTCACTTCCCCTGCTTTGATCTGAGTAACACCAATTGCCCTTAACATGGCTTGTTCCAAACACTAATTGGCCAAATGCTGGTGGGATTCCCAAGAGTATGACAACAGTACCAGAACAGAGAATGTTAACACGTTGAAAACTTATAATTCATTTTTGATACATTTGCAGTAATTTGAAAGTCTGGCTATCATTAGTAACATACTGAACACACTAAAATATGAAAATATCATACTACAGAAAGTTCCATTTCTGACAGCAATTTAAACAGACAATTGTAAGAAATATTCAATTGTGTGATTAAGCTATATGGATAAAAGGCAACAAGTTTGTTTTTTTTCCATTTTTTCCCCTACTCTCCCCCTACTGCCAAGGGGAGACACTTTTTGCAGACACTCTTAGTGTAATACTCTAAAAGATACACTGCAATTTTTTAAAATTGTGCTTTGTACTTATGCATAGCACAAAAAAGCACAGCGACATTATTGAATAAGTTACTTGATGAAAAAAAGGTTTTTTGTTGTTGTTGTTTGTTTTGTTTTTTCTCCATTCAGTAGTTCTGTTTGTTCTCTTCCCAGTCTTAATTTGACCTAAACCTTTGAAATAAAAAAGTACAAGTACATTCTGAATACATCTGCATTGCAATCAGTCAATGTATAAACCACTCTTAACTAGGTACGTAGTAGGTAGGTGCAGTGCTACTGTATCAGCACTGTTCCACTCAGCAGCTTCTGCTGTGACCTACAAACACCTACATTCTCTGCTGGCAGCCTTAAAGACTCAGCTGGGCAATGGCTATCTATTAGAGAAGGATTAATGTATAGATCTTCAACCCCACATCTAGCTGAAATAAGAAGTGAAAATGAAGGAAAAACTAGACTATCCAACATGATAGAAGTAATAAAAGGGGTACATATTTCTCATCTGTTAACCTTGAATATCTGCTAGCTCAAGATTTTCACATTCTTCATGTATCTTTTCACTGTTCATTCCTTAATAACCACTCGAAAATCAGCTGCACATTAAAGAAATGCAATATAAATTTGACTGGACTCACTACATCTGAGATATCCTCCAATACAGCATAAAGCTAATTTAGCTGTCACTTACTGTAAGTAAAATGACAAATATCTGTAATATCTGTCAAGATACGAAAGCTTTAAAAAGAGTTATGCAGCTGTCAACATTTTGATGACTTTAACAAGAGGAAAATAAACGAAGAAGAGAAAATAGACAGCATGTCTGTTGTGTATCCAGTTGCCAAAGTCTTCTATTACTTATATTAATAAAAATAAAATTACTTCATAAAAATAAGATAAACAACAAAGACTTCTGGAATAAACTGATACAGGTAAATATATTAGTACTGCTGGAAGACAGTTGTAGGAAACACTGCTAAAAATGGAATGTGTATCTCTTCAGTAACTCAGTAATTATCATATCCAGCATTTATTTAATTACAACTAATATTTAAGCACCAACAACACAGGAAACCTTAGAAAACACAGCTGAAGTGACTGATCAAATACTTGGCCTCCTATTTCTTGACATGATGTTGTGTTTTTTTTTCTATATTTGCCCTTTTTTTTTTTTTTTGTTTTAGTGATTCAACAATACCTTAAATCATTTCATCTCCTGAAGTATGCAGTTAAGTATTTTTTACAAAGAGGCATCTTAAGGGTTGTCTGTAAAGACTTTTTGACTGAAGCAGTCCTTAACTTTTCTTGCACACATATTGTCAGTCTATTTTTATTTATCTGTCAGTTTACAGGTGTTGAAAAAAGTTTATGCCTTCCTCCTTCTTCCCCCCCAAGAAAAACAGTGTGTGTTTACAATTTTAGCATGACTTATCCTATTTTACAGCTGGTTTTATTTTGCATAAAACATTCTGCTCCAAAGGAAAATGTCAAATACAAGATTTTAACACACAGAGAGAACTAATCACATGGCATTAAAATAGAGATAAAATATTATAAATTAATAATTTTATATTTTTTGTCCTATCCCAGTAAAACCTGAATATAAACAACATATATATAAGAGGTAAATAATGGTCAAAATTGTGATCTGATTGCTTGTATGGGTACTCACTTTTAACTCATCCCAAGTGTGGAGTTTTATAGCTGTGAGTCTTTGCCTCTAAAAAATATATTAGACTTTAAATATAAGAATTACCCAGAGAAAGGAGTACAGTTTTATCTTCTTCCATCCCTCCCAAGAGATCTCCTGCTACTAAACACCTTCCACATAAACCTGCCACTCTCATTTTTCTAACTTGTTCCTATTTAGACAGAAAATAGTCATATCAATCTACCATTTCTGTCATGGAAAAAAACTACGTTTGGGGATGCTAACCACTTATTGCAATTACGCATTTTTTAAGAGTAAAGTCTTTTAGCTCTACACTGCATCTGCGACTGTGGGATCCTGACCTAGGATACAGGACGTTAAGTTGTATGTCAAAACAATGAAAATATGCCTGCCATATATCTTACCACAGCAAAAAGCAAAATAAAGTTCCTTTTATTCACTTTGAAAAAATACTCCAGGTTCTGAAAAATCTGATTATAGCAAATATGAACACTAGAAGAAAAGTTTTCTCCACGGGCCTTTTGTACACTGAACTCCATCCATACAACCAAGAGTTAAATCTGTTTGGGGGAACAGGAATGCAAATCCAATCTTTCGCTAATAATTTTAATAGTGACAGGATTTTACACAAACAGGCAAAAAGAGATACTTCGAAGATATTGAAAATTGAAAGAAAAAAAAAAAAGAAAAAAAAAATGTACATTTGAAAACAGCATTTTGATTTTGCCCCCCATTTTAGTCCCACTCTAGCAAGCAGATTTTACAAAGCAAGAATTTATGGGTGACAGAAAAGAAGCAGCCAGCCTGCTTCTCATCAAATCTCAAGGTGAACCACCAGAATAAGACATAGTTTTTCTGAGGTATTAAATCAAAAAATGAGCTCCTGCAAGAAACAATAAAGGAGATAATATAAAAGAGCCTAGAAAGAAGCGAGAAGAATACGTTATATCTTGTGATTAATACCAGTATATTTATAAAACAGACTTCCTGCAATTGTAGGAAGCAAAAGTTAAAGTACATTGATGCAGTGCACAAACTTTTCTAAATAGTAATTTCAATGGCTGAAGAATAAGACTGAGTTTTTAACTCACACCTCATTTCTGCCCACCAAAAACATACAGTTTTTCAGTATTACAGATCAGTGGTTGCAAACACCTACACATACAACTCTTATTTCATTTGAGGGCAACACTTGTGTTGAACCTTCCCCACATCCAACATTATCTATTTGTGGTTTGCAACAGCTATTTAAAGGGCTTCTTTCCTACTGAAACTAAACCTGTAAAGCACTTAGGTTCGGTTCCTCACAAAAAGAGTGCTATACTTAGTGCTTTTAGTGTTTGTTTGTTTGCTTTTTGTTTTTTGTGTGTGAGTGCATGCATGCATGCGTCAGTGCCATCTTAGACAGCTGATGCTTTGGTTAACGTCTTTTAAAGATTCTTACAATACGTTAAAAAATACGAACGTATAATGTTTGAGATTTTTAAGCATGCATCTGCTTTACATGATTCTTTCGCAGGAACATGATTTCTCTCAGATTTTGAAATTTCCTTAAAACATCTGATTGTGAAATATTTAATAGCCATCTAGAAGCAGGAAACAAATTTCCAGGTGTGATCCAAGCAGTTCTTACACTAACCATGACCAGGTTTGCCTGAAACTTCAGTGAGGGTCCTAAGCAATAAGAAAATGAAGGAATCGAGAAACCACATAGGTTGCCATATACTGTCAACAATACAAAACAATTGAAAAGAATATTGGAGTGGCTCTAAGAAAAAGTAACCTTGCAGTCATCTGTAGTCCTTAAAGAATTTATTAAGTACTAAGATTAAAAAACAAATAAAAAATACTGACACTACAACAGAAGTATTTACATGTTATGGTGATGAGGTATACATGACTAGTCCGATAAGATTTTAACCCTACTATTAATAATAAGGTGTCTACATTTTATCCGTAACATGTTATGAACAACATATATGAGAGGGTTTCTAGATGAAAAGACATACTTAGTCATTAGTTTATGTGGTTTTGGACAGAGAGAGATTCCCATGAGACAAGATTTTGTGGCTACTCTGTTTAAATGTGTTTATCCCTTCTAAAAGACTAATGGCCGCATCACATCACTTGGCTCAAAAACAAAGGAATAAAGCAAAACTGAAATCAACTGTAACAAGGGCAGGGTAAATCTCTAATGTAGCTACTTAAAATAGCAATAACATTTTACAAACAGATTTGCACATATTTTTTCTCAGTAATGATGACTCCCGTTTTACTTGCACAGAAACGTCAATACAAATAGTGAACCAATTATGTGCTTTTAAACTAGGCACGAAAACACTAAAAAAGACAATTTGATTTTTTGGTACTGTCTGTCTTGTCAAGAATAGAAGTTACTTGCCTTCTATTACTAGTAATTTATAGTATTTCAACATTTTTTTAGATTTTATAAAATTTGATATTTTAAATGATATAAACAGATAAACTGTTCTATACAACTTAACCCTATTAACAGTATAGAGTAATTTGACCTCATTAGCCCAGCACAAACATGATGAGAAACTGCAGTTCATTTAGCAGATGACATTGGTTACAGGTTCTGATACTGTTCACAGCAGGAGAAAAAAAAAAAAAAAAAAAAACAGCATTAGATATAAATTTGTCTTTTTTATTTATACCTGTCCAAGCTCAGCAAAAAGAAATGTCTTAGATATCAGAAAATGAAGCCTTCAAACATTGCTACTCCACATTATCACACTCATCTGGTTTTTAAAAACAGGAACAGCTGCATTTACTGATAAGAAAGCAGGAAGATGTTGTATGTTTTTGCACAGATGTTTGTAAAATCATTCTTTGTTAAGCATATGTCTAAGAAATAAGCCACCTTTAATCTTCTCTAATGGTTAAGTCAAATGAAATAAATGACATGGCACAGAATCTTTAAAACATACAAATAACAAAAATCAGTGTTTACATTATTATACAGAAAAGAATTTTTCTCAACTGCGTAACTTCAATTATCAGAAATACTATGAACTGATTAGAGATCAATGAGACTAAATGTCAAGCAAATATTTATTAATACTACTTAGAGGAGTATACTAACACTCAGAGTCTGTACTTCAAAGGGTAAGTATGGGAGAGTCCTTGTAAATCAAAGGTATTCCAAACAACTGAATTATAGATAAACAAAACATTGATAGCAATTGTCCCATTACAGTAAAGGCATGTATGATGAATGTTTCATTATTCTTCATCATATAATTCAGCTAAGTAATCATGAAGTTTGGGAAACTGATTTTAACACAATAAGGCAAAAGAATGAACTTCTAAAAGCAAATTAATTTTTTTACATTTTATTGCATGTATATATTTTATATACATGAATTCCATATGAACCAAAATACATACAGCCTCACTACACATACCCATGGGAAGAGTCCACAGATAAGACAGGCAATTGGGGCTTAGTGAATCTGGACCTTAGGATCATGTGTGTGTGTGGTTTTATTTATTTATTTATTAAATTCAGGTAGATTTCTATAAAGGCAATCACTATTACAAGCACTACATCATAAACTTCTGAACTCTATCTGAATAGTCTAGAACTAATAGACTCATTAACATAATCACAACTTAAATCTTTCATGCCACTAAAAAATCTTTACAGATTGTTCAAATATTTAGGTAAAAACACTCAATCTCAGAGAAGCTGGATACCTAGCCAGGGTAAAAGTTACTTGCATTAATTTGAGTGACTCACAGGGATGAGTCCATATGGGGACCAAGTTCAGCAGCATACAGAACCTGGAGCTCACCTGTTGCTATGTTTCTGTATAGATAAAATCCATAAATAACTAAATAAATAAAAATAACACCTGTCTCCCAAAGTCAAGAAGCAGAATTCAGGAGAAGGTAGTACACCATTCCTCAGGGGTTCTACGGTTCTACCTCATGGCAAAGCTGAGAAGAAAGCTGCTGTTGCTTCAGCAGTACCAGAGTCTTATAAAGAGGTAAAATCAGGTTGTCCCTTACCTAGCATTGACAGCTTGAGAAGTGAACCACTTATTCTAGAATAAGACCTGGGCTGCAAGCAGAAGCCATCATGTGATATTTTGTACAGTTGCCTACAAGACCAAGGTAGCACTTCAAAGCAGAAAATTGCTTCCTAAGAAGCAAAGAACTAGGTTGGCACATACAAATAGGAAGCATTACAAAATCACAAGAAAGTAACCCCATTAAGAAGAATTACCACACCCATTAAATAACAGTCAGTACTTAAGATTCCCTGAAGTCATCTTAGTTACAAAAATTATGTATTTAACTATGTCTCAAGTAATGTATTGTATAGAAGGGAAAAGCAGAAAGCATATGGAAAGCTATGCAAAATATAAATATCAAAAGAAGAAATTCAGATTTTTCTTCCAGAAGTTAATGTAACTACATTTTTTCATTCACACACACACAAAAAAAGTTTTTAACACCTTATTTGAAGAACCTTGAGATGTTCAAAGTTATTTTTCAGAACAGATCAATTCGTGCTACAGAACAGATACATCAAAACTCTGAATGTTAAAAGGCAAATTCATCATTGTGTAAACAACTCATTAAAAATTATTATTTTTTTTTTATCATTATGTGAACTGATCCCAAGTTTACGTGTTTTTATTTATCATTAAGTTCATTCCTGTTCTATTACTACTAGCAAGAGCTGAAGAAACAACATCAGTTAAATGCAGGTGGATTGTTCGTACTGAAATAGGAGAAGGATCCCAGCTGGGTTAATAGCAAATGGAAATCACTCAACAACCTAAAAATTATTGCTTTCTGTTCCCAGGACAGGCTGGTGATGGGGCAACCGAGTATGTATCATATATGTCTGTCACACAATTCTGAAGTGTCAGCTACACAAAACAGAATGTGAACTGGTCTTTCTGCTTAGACTCAAAATGTGTCCAGGCTACAGGAATGGCTTAAGATCAAGAAAACTTTCCATCTGTTCATTAAACAATTAGACTAAAACTCAACGTATGCAACTGAAATCATAAAACATAAAAAGCCTTTAATTACTACAATTCTGTAGATATATGTATTAAAAAAGAGAGCCTAGAGGTGAAAAGGCTCTGTAACCTATCATTTCCGTGCTGTTAATAGTCTGTGGTTGCTGTAGACTTTCAGTAAAAACTGAAACTGGTAGTTTCCCCAACTAGTACATATTTTAGAACATTAGGTCAGCATTTAGTACTGCCAGTGTTTATTATAAAATAATCTAAAAATTTTAATATTTAAATATCATTACCAAAACAGCAAACAAAGTTTTCTGGAAGAAAACCAAAAGCTTTAGTTTTTTTGAGGTTTCTTTTCTTTAATGGCTCTTATTCCTAAAGGTAAACCTATAAAAGTACAGATAAACACTCAGCACAACAAAGAAAAAACAAACTACAGAAACAGCGCTGTAAAGAAATATAAAAATCACCAATGAAATAACCAGCTTAAAACTTGCACCACTTTTCTGCCTAGTCCCATTTGCCTTCTTCCCATTTTGTGTCATACAATCAACTTTTAACAACATAGTCTTGATTTACACAGTGGATGATAGGAGGCAAGTATTGATATAAACAAATACACGTAGAATATACCAAAATAGTACCTACTGTCCTTATCAACCTTAATATTACTTTAATTGTGCTCATAGAGGCACAATTTAAAGCCAGCAATAGGCAAGGTCACCTCAAATGAAGGATTTCCAGAAAACAATACAATGAGCAAAGGGGCAAGATGGAGCATACAGCTGTCCTTTAGTACTTTAATATTTTAAGCGGTTTGTATTCAGCAAAGATTAGTCAAGAAGAATCTTCACTTGTAGCAGGCACTTCCCGGTTTAACTGAAGTCATTCATGCTGTCTGCAGGCTACAACTGCTTGCAGATTTTGCAGAGCCAACAATGTATCAATAGTGAATGATTATATTAACTACCTTCTAGATTAATACGTATAGGGTTTTTTTTAGCTGTATTGTTGGATGAAATAAAACCAAGAATTGATGTCATGGTACAGTGCAACTGCTAGGCTTTTCCCATGAAGCTTATTTGACAAGTTACTAAGATATCACAAATGGGCAGGTAAATGCTAACCACCTACCCAAGAAGGGTGATGGTGTTTTGCAAGCCATACTGGGGAAAAACAGATAATTTCATGTACTGAGATCTCTCATTTTACAAAGGATTTAAACAAGAGGTTTTTTTTTTTATTTGTTTGGTGTTTTTTTTTTTTTATGAGACTTTTCATCTGAAATAATGTAGCTCAAAATTAACACGCTAAATAATCTTCTTCCTTCCTGCCCTTTCCTCCCCTTTGCTCTTCTTCTGTTTAATGCAAACACCCTCCTTGGGAGTGACAAACAGACAATCCAATTTGTTCTGCTTAAGACCAGAAAGAGATCACAAAGTATGGTAGAATTTCTTCCACTACTACTTCAGAAAGTTTCACTGCAGTACTTCCACAACCATTGAGGATGAAAATGTTGTTCGTTACAACTGGGAACAAAAACACAGGATTCCATTTGTTGTCAGCCATGAAATCAAATGCATATTGGTGAAGCACACTAAAACAAATCCATGCTGTATATCAGTAAACTTCATTAACTTATATCGTGAGTACCTCTAACACCAGTACCCCCAACATGGAGGCAGATGGAAAGGGATGAAGGAAGACAGTTTTCTTCTCCACACTTGACTTCAGTGTATATACGCCAGCAAAAATGGCATCATTAATTTCTATTGACAGGAAAACTTATTAAACACCAAAAAATAACAGCAACTAAAAAAGGAATTAAGAATTTTAATGTGATAGCCTGAAAAATGTAGGCTGCAGCTTTGATATAAAAACCACTTCAGATTATTAAAAATAAACACTACAGCTGGGTTATTCAGCATTATACTGCAAGCTTTTTCTTCTCCTGAAAGGTTATCACAAATTTTCCACTGAATGATATAAGAAATTTATACAGTAGTATTATTAAATCAAGAAGATATTTTCCTAATTTTACAAACAGAAAAACTTAATGCAAGTGTTGATATTAACTGATCCTAAGTGCAAAAAAAAATAAAATAAAATAAAATAATATATATATATAAAGTTGTGCTGCTTAATGCTGAGTCTTAGCAAGACATTTTCATCTGCAATACTTAAATTCGCTACCATATTATAAGGAGATGAACATAAGATACATCAAGAACCATGCTGAGATTGTTAACCATAGCACCACTTTGCTACTTTATTCCCTACTTTCAAGCTGTCCTTAAAACATTATCAATATTTAAATTGATTTTTGAATGAAAAAAAAAATATATTCTGTTATCCTTCTGTAATCTTTGAAGGTTAAAGCCAAGTTTTAAAGACATCTATGTACTGTTGTATTGGACTCTATTCAGACTGCAATTTGACTGAGGAAGGCTTCCAAATGACAAAACTGACATTGTGCTAATGCTATCATCTCCAAGGGTTTAGCTCAGGCACCAAAGTGATGTCAAGGACAGATCAACATCTGAGATAACCCACAAAATGATTCCTCACAAAATGATTCAGAGTATATAAACAGGTCTAACTGGCTCATTTAAAAAACATCGTGTAAAGGATGGCACTAATTTGACCACCTCTATTAATTCTACTCTGTACCATTGCTAATTCATTTAAAAGCATACTGAAAATTTTCTTCTAGTTATAGCCTCTCAAAGGAAAGAACCAGTGTGATCCTTACAGACGTCACCCAACAAAAGTGCAACTGAGGCAATAAAAAATCCAAGTGACTCTAATCTACACAACATAGTGTCAGGGGCTCTGTCAAAAAAAAGGCATTGCTAAATATTGGTCAGTCCTAATTTAGAACTCAGAGAAGGTTTTTTTGTTTTGTTTGTTTGTTTGTTTTGTTTTTGGTGGGAGGAGGGACTGATTTTGTTTATTTCTGGGTGGAATTCCTGCATTCAAATAGGTACATAAATCTGCTAGGCAAAAATATAATACAAATATTATGAACAAGTTAATGCCTATACTAGGGGAAATAGGAGAAATAAGAAAAATTAATTGGACCGCCTGTTAAAATATCCTTTTCTTCATAATCATAGTTCTTTAAAATACACACCTATCAAGTCAGGCCATAATGGGCTTCTTCCCACCCCCGAAAGAATTTACTGAGCTTAGTGGTAAAAAGTAATACAGGAATGGAATAAAACATTAGAGAAGTTGTGTTAAAAACATTAGAGAAACAGAGCAGTTCAATTAGATTGAATTAGGGATACATTTTAAGATCAATTGCATTTCAATATAAAATACAAAATGCTAGCTATAATGCAACTGGCTGCATGTTAGTTATTATCCTTCATCCATTTGGCTTTATTTTTTGATAATTTTTTCATGTTAGAATTCAAGCTTTTAAACAAGGACACTAGAGAAGAAATTTTAAAGAAATTTTTACATGTGTGTCCTAACATGATCATAGTAAACATTTTTGTACTCCATTTTAAACAGTTATCTCTACATCTATCCTGTTCTACAGATGTGTTACATAGATGGATACAAAATACTGAGGGGTTTTGAATGACATGTAAAACCCATAAACAAACAGGACTCAACTATCCAAAGGCTACTTCTACTACAGAGCCCCCAAACTCTGGGAGAATGAAAAACAAAATAAGTAGCATATCTCTGTATTTCTACCCCATAAGCAGACCAAGAAATCCTCCAGAAGGAAGGTTGCAGCTCGACAGCATGCTGTCTTCAGTGATGACACCAGTTTAAGATGTTACGGTCTTTCCACCTTCCTTCCAGTATTTTTTTTTTCAGGCCTGCATGCACTGCACATTGCCTGCCAGATATGCTAGTACAGCTGAGGAAGTGACACAGAAGCGGAAACAAGCAGTCAGTGATGATAGAGGGAATATTTCCAGTGAACACTGCTGCCAAAAAAATGATATATAAAACATTACCTCCCAAGTTTGTATCTGTGAGTTTCATAGAATCTAGGCTTAAGCTTCTCTAAAGGGAAGCAACAAAACATCCAGGCAATCCAGCTTCCACAGCTAATACTCCATTTTTGTATCAAGCTTAAAATTTAATATAGGAGCAGCTAGTTTATTTAACTACTAAAACAAAAGGAAATAAACATTAAAAACTAGGCAAACTATTCTGTTTACCCTTCCTCCACCAAAACAAAAGACAGTTTTACAGCAGTAAAACCAACCTTTTGCATTAAGTAGAAGTCCACGTTTACATATATATATACATGTATATATACACACACACACCATGTATACATAAATGACTGCATTTGAAAAAGGGTGAAAAAAAAAGTGAGGGTTGTCCTTAGGCCCAAAAGCTAACAATAACTACATGCTGACATGTCACCACAGATGCGGGGTTCAAGAATTTTAAGTTGAGCAAGTAGACCAAATTGCTAACAACATGTATTCCAAAAAATAGTACATCTTGTTTTTTGTGTTTTTTTTTTTTGTTGTTGTTGTTTGTTTGTTTGTTTTGTTGTTGTTGTTTTGTTTTATTTTTTGTTTGTTTGTTTTTGTTGTTGTTGTTTTTTAACCTATAATTAATTAAAATTCTCTAACATTGGTTTCACATAGACATTTGCCTGGTTTAGATCTGCTGTGGACTCATGATGTGACCTCAATGGACAAATCAATGAAGAGTTTCACAGCAAATGCTTAAGATTCATTTGAGATAGCCATGTATTTCAACTTCAAGAAGGCAAATACGCAATAAGAAAGTTTTCCATTAGAATTAAGGAGAAGGAACCACATGAATGTAAATTCAAGTGTACAATCATGAATATTAGGTTAAATAAATTCAGACACAGTGAAGGGGAAAGAGGCCAATGAAACACATTGTCTTTAATGATAAGACCATTAGAAACAAAATATTTCAGTTAGAAGCATGTGATTAAAACTGTGGTGTTTCATTCCGGAAACATTTATCTCCTGAATATGGAGATTAATTCAAAATATTAAGCTATAAAATAATCTGGAGGAGAAGAAACAATAAAGTACATGAAGACCAAGTAACAAAGTTATCATCAATACAGCAAAAGAATGAAAGAAAATGAAGATTAAAAAATGAAAGGTACAGTAGGTCACCACATTTTAATAGGCAGTGATGGGAACAACTGTTTCTATATTGTCTTCATTTATCACAAGTCTTGTGAATTTCTCTGTAACATCATCATCATCCTTTCAACTTACACAAAAATTAAAAGCTGTCAACAGGCTGATGAGCCAACTGTGAATTCTGAAAGGCAGCTTCTACCAGAAAAATACTCTAGTACCGAAAACTGCTTGTGATGAAAGGTAGCTTTACTTACCCCACCATCAGTCCCACTCTGCCTTTTTACAATTTAAATACTCAGAGCAAACAAAGAATGTGAAGAACAAAGAAAGTAGCTGTCATTTGAACATCTCCAGGCAGGACAGCAATACTAGTGAGCTACTTAGGATTACTGCTAGAGGTGCTGGCTAGTTATCATCCCAGTAAGAAAGAGACAAGCTCTGTAAACCACCTCTCAAACGCTATTTGTTGGAGCTAACACTATAAGGAGAAATGGGATCATGTAGATAATCCTCAGATGCTGGGAGCTGTGCAGCACGCAGCAGGCCTCAAACCCAAGTGCAGCACACCGTGCAGCTCCCAGCCCTGGAAAGGTTGCCCTGTTTCCTTCCATTGAACTCCTTTAGGATTTTCTTCAAAGAAACAATTCTATTCATCGTTTCTCCTTACAAATAAACAGGATATTCACATGAGAACTTGTTGTGGCACCTTTGGAAAGAGGCAAGGCCAACACAGGCAGCATAACCACTGGTGCTGAGCAGGGCTGCAGGCAACCTCCCCACTGCAATGCACTGGTGGCCTTCAGCCCACAACCGAGGCATACATGCATGAGCAGGGACTGACAGCTACACCGTATGTGAGGCACGGCACAGCACAGACCTGGCATTACTCATATCAACTGCTATGTGGAACACGAACTCCCGGACAGAGAACTGCCTTCTGGATAGGATAGCTACACTTGGTCAGACAGGCAACACTACCCAGTGAGCCACCCTTCACCTTCAGGCTATGTGACAACAAGGAAAATTCATCAGTGTAGGCCCCTTCAGACTGAGATGAACTTGATGTGCCACCACCACAAAGTTATCACCATGGCTCACATCTACGCTTTGAGTATCACATGGTTCAGATGCACCAAAAGTCTTCGATCTTGTCACAAATTAACAGCCTCCTCTCCTTATTTCAGTGTTGAGCAGAATTGCCAAAAATAATCCCATCATGGTTTTTACTGTTTCTATTTGACATATCAGCAAAACAAGTCTCCTACTCACCCTGCTCCTCAGACATATTTTTATCAATACCAAATCTCACGAGGAAAACCCTTCTGTTTTACAGGAACCCACAATATGTCATTGGAAACACTGTCCTTAGCTGTCCCTAAGGATTGGAGACTCATCTAGAGTCTGGCAGGAGATCCCCTATACAGAATATAAATGTTTCAGTTCAGATTCTGAAAATAATTTTATTAGATGAAACAAAGAAAATTTGTTTGTACTTAAACTGTTTTACACCATTCAAGAACCTTCTAGTACTCAAAACCATCAAAAGTACAAGCACACCAAGATGACATACAAGCTATGCAGAAAGTCTATACAGAGCTCCTTTCAAAGACTAAAGTTTTCAGCTCAAATCAAGCAAGAAGTCTGATGGAAATGGAATATGCACTCGACTGGATGCAACAGTCCATAGTGGAGTCAGCATATGAACAAGTAGTTTTTAACATAAGAAGAGACAACCGTGCATTTTTTCTGCATGTGGAATAGCAAAGCTTTTACCTGAATTAAATATTAATAATTCTCACGATGTAAGTTTTCTGATACAGATTTTTCATCTTTTTCTGTTCCTGTTGTGCTTTGTTTGGAAATATTTTTTTCATAGCAGCAATAAAAATAAACAAACAGTTTATTATGATAGCATAATCATAAGGCTTTTAAGAAAGCCTTAACCGTGGTTAAAGCTTCTGCAAGTGAAATCACATCTCCAGTAAGTACAACTGAGAATAGATGACATAAATTCCAAATACAGTATCTATGGCAAAAACAACAAAAATCCAACAGGAGTAGAGAGAAAATGCAAGTCATACTTGCAAATCTTTTTGGTATATAAACATGCAAGCTGACTGATTGAGTAGGCTGGATAGTTCCCTCTTTTTCGAATACTGATGAAATTTTCATTATGCTGAAGAGACAACATTACTTGTGTACACTATAATTTGCCTAGAATACTAGAAAGTAGAATGCTGTTTCTGAAACTCTAGGTCCATTCTTTCAGTTTTATACACTTTTTTCAAACTTTATTATTATTATTTTTAAATGAGGAAGGCAGGGAAGAAGAGAAATTAGCTTGTTATTCCTGTAATTTTTGAAGAATTCGCACTCTTGAGACAGTTATTTATCCTTGAAGATACAGCCTAGAAACTTTTTTGGCCACCCTGTAGTCTCCCAAAATTTAATTACAGAAACAACCACAGAACATAGCCAAAAGACCTAGATCCCTTTCGGTCACCTCTGAAGTTTTTACATGGATACTTTTTTTTTTTTTTTTAAATAAATCTTCAGTACCAAAAGTTAGGGAAGCAACTGTTACCTCAATAAATAGAAGCAAAAGGAGAGAACAGAACTGAGTTACAGGAGCATAGGTATGCATGCACACAAAGCCATCATTAATTAAGATATGCCTGACTGATAGCAATGCAGTCATTCTCGAATACATGGTTTCTCAAGACTAGCATGCGCTTTTGGAACCTGGGTAGCCTTCTCCATGGCTCTGCCCTGTTGGCGTTGATTATGTATGATTAATGGTTTAAAGGAATAAAAAGAGAAAGGTCAACTTCTGAGTTCAAAACAGAGCAGCTACACGGGGAGTAATTAAGATACTTGTGTAAGCATGATTAATAAGCACAAACTGGCACACTGTGCTGTAAACAAGATGCAACCAGATGGTTAGGATGAAAAGGATTTTTCCTAAAAAGCAATTTTTCAATGCCTTGAAAGTTGGCTTATTTTCCTCCCTCTAAGTCTTACACAACTCATTATCTACACATCCTAAAAGAAAGAAAGAAATAGTAACCCCTTCAACATTCACTCTTCCCGGCTTTTTTCATACAGATAACTACAGTTTGCATGTAAATGGATTCAACTCATCTTTGTTTAACGTTGCCTTTTATGTCGAGTTTCATGAATTGCTAAGCCTGACAAGGTTCACTGGGAGTCTTTTAACTCCCACCCACAAGTTCTCCCCGGCTGTCATGTGACTGGCAGTACAGAGGGATCAGCAATGGCATTTATGGGGAAAGCTGGAAGACAGGTGTCAGAACGGTCCAGCAGGCAAACCGAACGAACACTAATCAGCTCTGGTGTTCTTTTACAATCCATATCTAATTCACAAGTTTCATTCTTTCTGAAAAACAATTACTAGGTTTTGAAGTTCATTGTGCATTTACTCAACTGTCTCTTCACATTAATGTAAGTGGGAACAAGAAAAAAAGAGTCAGCAGGGAAGGGACATCAAAAGATCTTACAGCGGATGAAGGCTTTATTTTAAAGTAATATAATTACAGATGAGCATAATGTTTTACAATAAATTTAAATGTAGAGTTACATCCTTATGCGATAGAAAAATATTGGTTGGTTGTCTCTCGAACTGAAACTCCGGTACATACAAAAGACTTCGCTGAGAGAAGAAAATAAACAAAAAAGTCTCATTGCAACATCAAAGGGATGGATATTAAGGCAACAGTGAGAACAACAGAATCAGTACCGGGTGTAAAGTATCTACAATCATGGGACTTGTATCTGAGCCATAATCACAAAAAATTACAACTAATATTTTGCGCATTTCAGATTTTTCTCAGTTCAACATATTTATTCTCCAAAGATAAATTTTGACTCATCTACATTAAAAAAAGAAAGCACAAAAAGCAAAACAAACAAACAAACAAAAAAAACACCGACCACCAAACCAATAAACCAGAGAAACCCTCTACATTCCCTATTGACAAATCCTCTTAAAGTTTGAGTATATAATCTGGTAAAGCCTCAGCTAATCTTCATTGGCTGTAGCGTTACTGACTCCAATATTGGGAAATTTGCTTTTGTGCTATATAATGTTAGGAGACATTTTAAACTCAGACATATTTTCAGATAAAATACAGATTTCTTAGGCACTTCACTTGCACTCCCACAAGATGCTATAAGCACACAGCATCTGTTTTGCAAATAATCCTTTTCCTCCATATAAATTAACAACCCTTCAAGAACTTCCCTACAGAAGAGGAGGATTTGGTAAGGAAAACAAAAAAGGGCCTACACATCAGGAAATCATTGTAAAACCATTCCGTTGTTCATCAGTATTGTTGACATTTTTTCAACTCTAATATAGAAAACTTCTTTATAAAGAAGTTACATATTGAAATACATGTTTCCATTAGAAACTCTATGCAAGATTAAAGTGTTAAGTGTTTTAGAAGTTTTCTTATTATCTGAATTGTATTTCTGGCAAAAGGACAGTCACACATCTAGAGATACAAGAGTATCTGAACTTCTTATCAATTAACTACAGAGAAAGGAAAATTATTGCTTACTTCCACGTAAGCAATTTTGGCACCTGAAAAGCAGCATGGTATGTAAACAGCCTTCCCTTTTTCACTGAGAACAGTCTTTCCATTTCTAGTAAGACAAGCCTGTGTCAATCTTGATTTTTACTACCACCCATTAAATAACTCTTCCTGGACAGGCAGTTATCATGAAATAGTCATGATAAAGTCAACATATAGTTTGCTAACATACTGCAGCTTTGAGGTAGGTAAAGGAAAATGTTAGTATGTTAGGATGACCATGGACAGGCTAGCACTGCTAAGGACACTTCACTTGTCTTAAATATCCATAGCTTAGAAATGGGCTTAATTTAAAACCAGATAATTATGCTGCCAAGAGTTTGGCAGTGGAATGATTAAAGCAACTCATCTCCAGATATCCTAGTCTCAGAGTTTTCAAATTCACTTTGCAAAAGCAATAAAAATTATTATTGATTGTGTCTGGAACTACTGTTAGGATAAGTCTCAGGAGCATAAACAACTCTGTTGAAAAAAACAAGCTCATGTGAAATGTGCTGCCATTAATATTTGTGTTATTAGTTTATATGGGATGAGTCAGCCGATGGCTTCATTCCACAATCAATCATTCTCATATTGTGTTCGTTGTTGTTTGTTTTTTTTTCTGTCAATAGTAACAACAAAAATGAGTAAACAGACAAATCAGCATAGATGTTACTTGTCCATGCCAAAAGAAAGTGGGATAAATTATTTTGTGTGACATACATCCTGCGTATTGAGAGCTTCAGCTCATAGTGATTTCCTACTTCTCCACAGAGCATCTTTGATTACAGTTCTCTTAAAACAAATATATATTCAATGCTGATTAGTAATTTTCCATGAGTAATTTTTTTCTTCCTTCTTTTTAAACCACACCGCATGCTGTCCAGTTTATATACTACACAGAAGGCTTGGAGTTCCAAAAACGGAATGCGAAAATGAGACAGATATCCAGACTCCACCGTTTAATGATCTTTCAGCTAAAAGTTCCAAGGTTTCACTGAAATACAAAACTGTATCAAATTTAGACAAGTGTTTAAACATGCAAAGCAACACAACTATATTCTCATTAACGCTCAGTTCTCTCTCACAAACTCATGTCTGAATAGAAGTAAATCAACTTTAAGTCTGAACTTTAGCCTAAGAAAGACTCATCTCTCAAGGGAAACTTGACAAAGCTTTAAACTGTCCCAGATTAGTTAATCTAAACATAAATACTGTGCAAAACAATATTATATGCATGAAGAAGTTGCCTCTGCAACAAATTGAGCTCCTAGACTCCAGTACACTCTGAACACACACTTCAAGTCTCATCCATAACACCACAGAGTCCAGTTAGACAAATCTTGTGTTTATTTTGAGTTGATCAGTGTTTCTTTCCTTAGCATAATAAACTAAATATTAATGTTATTCTTAATAACATAATATTAATACAATTTAATAATAAGACTAGCGCCTCTATTTTGTATATTATTTTGCAAGAGAGTGATATCAGAGAGTGCTCTTTTCACCAGCTGTGAAATGCTGCAAGAGGACAACTGTATATTTCTATTTATTCTCGGTGTCTAGCAAGACATTCCCAATAACATCTGTGATTTCTCAACAGCTTAAGAGAAGAATTATCCAGTTAAACTGAGAAACAATCACAAACCAAAAGCCATGTGAGTGTACTGGGGAAATTGGCATCATAAAGCGTTGTGGTGCAAAGGTCCTATTTCCGATTACAATGCACACTACGGCCAAACACATCACAAGTTTTCCGGTCTGAAAAGCAAAATAGCAGGTCACTGTAGTCTATTTTGTCTTTCTAAACCAGTCCTACCCTGGCAGCATCTCTGGTTCGAGTTAATTGTGAGTGACTTTAGGCATCAGGACAATGCTGTTCCACACATCAACAAAACTGAGAACTGACAGGTAGACTACAAACAATGACAATCACCAGGCAGCAACTAGGTTAGCATTGTTATTTATTTATTTTTGGAGGCCCTAGAGGCATAGAAACTAGTGCACAAACTACAATGAAACATGCAGATAGAGTCCATACGGTCAAGCTACCCTAGCTTCCAAATAAGACTCTACCAGTATGCAAAGAGTCACTGTGTGATATCAAAAACATTGATAACCAACAAAGTTTTTGCCAGTAACAACCTTTAATCATCTTTGTCTCACTGTTTTGAAGCGATATATTTCAAAAATGTCAAAACCCTCTGTGAAATGTGGTACTAAAATGAATAGTCTGTTTGCTTTCCCTATTGATATACCAGGTTTCAGACTGTCAAAGTGCTTTTAGTTGTAAAAGAAGAAGTACAAAGTTGTTTTGACAACTACAAAAAGATTTATCAGTTACGTGTACTTGCTGAAGTATCTAGATTCTCTAAGCGAAAATGTGTATGTAAAGTTCTTAATACTAAAAGTTGTCAAGTGAATATTAACATATTAATGTTGCAAACAAGATAAACTTTGAAGTCTGATACGATATAGCTTATTTCTATGAGCTATGTGCATGTTCCTTAACAACACTACGTTAATTTTCTGTTTGCATTGCTTTTAGTTGGTATAGATTTGTTTTTTCCCATGCTTGCAAAAATTTAGTTTCTCTGTGTTGAGAAGCAGATGCATTCCTCACTTTAAAAACATTTGTGCGTAACATACCTAATACGTATAGGTATATAGAAAAATGCACATACATAAAGAATATATCATATTTGTATTCTCTATCTCTCTCATGTACCTCACTTGAGCCAACATTAGGGAGAAAAAGCACAAACAAACTCACTCCTGAAAGGATTAGATTTCAACTTTACACCACTGTATTATCATTACTAACAAAACAGGACTCTACTGCATCTCATCTAAATCCCTTGCAAGCCAGAAGACAGGGATACTTGCATCTAGTATATTGTTGAGATAGCAAGTAAGAAAGAAAACCAAAACAAATGAACAAGCAACAACAAGTTCCCTCACTACTATTCATATTTACTATTAAAATAAATAGTTTGAATAAACAATGCATATAGCTTTCCATTCTTTCTTAAGCCTAAATTAAAGAATATTAGTCAGCCTTATTGGGATACTCCTGAAAAATTCTAAGTTCCTGCTATTTTACGTTTGCCTGTAAGCTCTTATGTAAATAGATTTCAAAAAGTATTCAGCATTCATAGTGAAAGATAGGAGAGGTAGACATTAGTAAGCAAATTAAAATTATGATTTAAAATTAATTTTCCTAAAACATACAGGAAAACAGTACTACTACTTTTTGAAAGACAGGTTCAGTTTAATACTTGTAATTTTTATCAGCTAAATATTTATGATTGTTTATCAGAGTCCATTTTATCAATTATTCTGGGTGCAATTATTATTATAAATATGCTGATAAACCTTCAATATTTAAGCATACTACTTTGAGGATTTCATTGAAATATTCATTAATTGGTGCCTTTGGCTGATGGGAGTTCCTTGACCATAAATGAGCATTATCAAGCATTGCTCCACATGGATTCTCTAACATATACGTGCTTTTCAGAAGCATCATCCCTAGATAAACACCAAATATGTTTAGCCCACTGTTACTTTTTCTTTATCTGTTACAAATCAAACTGAACTTGAAGTTTTACCCCCTATAACAAATCAATATGACTGACAATTAGTACTTCCTGAAATACATTAAACAGTGAAGACAGCTAATAAAGCATAGAAAAACTACTGCAGGTTTTCTCCCTTTCCTATCCCATGTAAAGCATGTATGTCTGTAATCTAATGAATTCTGAACTTGTGTCAGCTCAATAGGGAGCTCATTCTTTTATCTTTACCTGGATTAGTGACTAAAATTGATCTGTTTTCCAATATCCCAAAACAGATGTCGTATGTATCTTGTCTCAGTCTTAATGTAACACCATTAATTCTAGAAGCAGCTAATAATATAATCCCTAATAGAACAATTGCAATAATGCTTCTGTTATTTTGTCCAAATTAATTGTATAGTGAAAAGATACAAGATTTGTATGGATTGATCATGAAGACACCTCAGTGCTCTACACAGATTAAATTATTTGACTCCACAAAATACACTATTACATACCTTTAAAAGACAGCAAATGCTAGGAATAATTATATTTAGATTATTACAACAGATAATATTTTTTCTTAAATATCTTGACATCTCAAAGTTTATTGCTCACAACTACAAAAATTATAATTAAAACATAAATTGACCTTCCTTTTCTCAATCTCAGCAGAAAAGTACAATTTTCTTGAATATACCCCATAAACGTACTTAAAGTGACCTCTCCAGAACATGGAAAATAAAGAGGAAGAGAAAAAGGAGAAAAGGTGAAAAAGTTGGAAAAATCTGTAATGTCTTTCCCTATTTTTTGGATCTCCACAGAATCCTATCTAGCCCCTCTGATGAATGCTGAACAAACTTTAGAAAAGAACCTTATTCACTCAGGTTCATTCCATTCTCCAGAAAGAGTTCAGAAGCAGAGACACAAGACTGGAATTTCTAATTCTCAGAATATGCCACTCATAGCAAATAAGATTGATCCTAAACATGTTTTTGGGGGGTATAATGCAAAAATGTTACAACTGGCCCAAACATATCTGAGTTGAGTGACACATAGCAAGAAAGCTAAAATTACCTGTGGTTTGGCAGCAGTAACCAGTCACAAGCTTAAGAACCCCTTTCTTTTTAAGAGACTAATTAATTCTTTTAAGTCACCAGTTCTTTTCCACAGAAAAAACATCCCTGACTATGTGTTCCAGTTCCAAAAAAATTTTACTGAGTTCTTCAAGCTCATCAGCCTTGTTATTACTCACTACTCTTTGTAGTAGCTTGTACTCACTAAAGGCTAAGTTAATTCTCTTCTTCCCACCATTATAGACAGAGATCCCAGTTTGGGCTGACATTAAGCAGTCCTCTCAACAGGAAACAGACTTCTACACCTGAACTTATGAATAAAGCTCCAGGTGGAAGCTCTACTAATCTAAGAAACTGAAACACCTGGAACAGAAAAATCATTTACCATTTTTGAGTGACTTCAGATGTGGTAGAAGGATGGGTTGGGGATCCTAATTTGCTGCTGAAAGGCAAAACTTAACAATAGCCTATTTCAGTAATTTGCTTTCTCGCAAGACTGTAGTATGTACTGAAAGCCAGAAGATGATCAGCTCAAAGAGATGTTAGATCTCTTCTTCTCTTCTGTACTGTAGAATAGCTTTTAGCTGACTGAAATGCAAGTCTGAAGCAATAGGAAATTCACATGAGTAACTCTGACCTCATTTTTAAAAAGGGGAGGGAGGGGGCGAAGGGGCTATATGGAAATACTTCCAAAAGGGTCTATGTTTCACTGCCTTTTCCCAGAGACAATGAAATCTGAAATGTTACATTTATGGACAGCAGCAAAAAGAGCAAGTGTACTTTCCAATTAGTTGAAAGGGAAAACATAATTAAGAGCTTACAGTTTTAAGAATAGTGTCCTGAAGTAGCAGTTCCGTGGCTGTTCCTTAGAAAAGTCTCTGCAGCCTTGAGCGTGGCTGAACAGTGGTTCTATCTGAGATGCAGACAATTAAAACTTGTCCTTCCACTCCACTAACATTCCTCAGCCACAGCTTTTTGAGAATTATCAAAGGCTGCTGCTCAGAGAAGTAGGATCAACCTTCAATGTTTCCCTTAATCCACAGGCATGCCTGTAGTTAACTGTAGGAAGGCACAGATCTAACTAATCACATAACATCAAAATTGTTTAGACAGACTTTGGCAAAGTTACCAAAATCGCTAATGGTATCACCCACCCCTCCCAAAAGGAGGAGGAAAATGTTAACATCTTTATCTTGAAATCCAAAATACATGGGCAAAGATCCCAGCAGAAAAAGGAAGTGTGCACCACTGTATCATATGAAGTAGAACTCACCTGACCACACAAGATAACAGCCATCCTAAACCACAGGCAGCTTCAAGTGACTACAGGAAGACAAAGAAGCTACCAAGTGAAAGAGCAGGCATCTAGGAACAGCAGAGAATTTCATAAAAAAGAAGATTCCACACATTAAACCAAATCTGCAAAATTACAGAAACTGTTGGTAGCGCTCCTTTATGTTTGGGACATTAAAACAGCAGTAGGATTAGCTGGATTGGATAAGCAATTCTCTGCATAATAATATTTGAAAGAAAAAGTACTTTTAAGGTCTGCATCTCTAGCAAGAGAAGTCATAGAACTCTTTTGGGTTGTTGTTTAAAACAGATGAGTGCTTAAATGACATGAAAGGACAGATGTGGTCAAGTAAAACTCTTTTTGCCCATTTGTGACTTCTCTTGTGTTAAGCTTATTGCAGTATCTCCTATCCTTGTTTGTATAAATAAAATTAATGAGACCGTATCCTTTGATAACAACCAATGGAAGACAGATTGGGCTCCAGTTCAACTAATTTTCACTTTTCAAGGCATGATTGATATTTGTCGTTTTCCCCTCAATGTTTATTACAATTTAAAATTAAGTTATAGGTTATGCCTCTTATAAGCACACAAAGGTGGTACATACAGCTAATCTTCTGTCTTAGCAAAGTATATCAGAACAGCAAAGTTCATCAGAACAGCAGTTAGGACAAGAGGATGATCATTTTCCAGCCAGCACATTCTTTTTTAAATGCCAGGTGAAAGCAGCAGGAATTATCTTGAAGGAAGAAGAGTGGATCAGGAGCTCATCTGAGGCAACCATTTATTTCAGTAGGATTCAGGTTGGAAAGCTGCAGGACTCATCCCAGCCCTCAGCTGATGAAGGCTTGTTTGTCAGATCATCAAATGGTTACCACTTGCTACTCTTAAGGCAGGTATTACAAGACACAGCATACAAGAAAACTAGAAGAATAACCATATTTTATTCCACATTCGCAGCCATTGCCCATTGAGGCCAGCTCTCCCAACAGCTTCATTTGTGATTCTACAACTACCTGAACTACTCAGTTCTGCTTTCCAGCCCCAGTGCACTGCCGCCTGACTGGTGTCTGAAGAAAAGCAGGTCTCCCTCTGCAGCTTGAGCTCCCACTCCCTGATGCCACCAGACTTGACACTGCCTGTTCTTCAAGCAGATTGTCTGCTGAGGAAGGCCTGAGGTCATATTGTAGCCTTTCTGCAGAGGCTCTTTCCTCTCACTGAAGCCAGAGCCTTAGTGGGGCAGGCCGGGCTGTGACAGCCTTCATGAGCTGTGGTTGCTTCCCTGGGCTGAAGCTGACTCCAAAGTAGCAAAGTTAGTTAGTTAGGGAGACTGTACAACACATGTACTGACATTCGGTTTCCATAGGTAACAACCTAAAAATACATGCTTTATTTCCTCATAAGGAAAAAAAAGAAAAGCCTCAGAGAAGTACACCATAATTACCTTAAAAGAATTAGTACAATAGTACAATAGGTGTCTATGTTCACAAAGAAAAGCTATTGTCAGAAGCAGAAATCTGTGCATAGAAGTAACGTGCTGTTCTTTGAGGATGCATGACTACTGCTGATACTGATGTCATTTATTTATACTTATTGTTTGGACAAAGCATGGATGCAACTTGGGAACCGTATGCCACCTAAAGTTGCCTTCTACAACTCAAAACAACCTCTCACTATCTAAAACCTTCTGGTATCATGACAAACAAACAAAAAGCAAGGCTTCTCTTCCCTTATCCAGTTCAGGAAAAGGACAAAATAAATGCCTCTCTTCACAACTTTTAGATCAGCTGTAGATTCTTTTCTTCAACCACCTCTTATTAGGGAAATAGCTGTTATTAATGCCATCTCAAACAAAGTCAAGTCAAATGAGATTTACCAAAAGACTACCACACAGATTTCTCAGTGACTGAACAATTAAAATCTTTCTAGCTTACAAAAAACAAACAAACGTCATAGCTACTTCTAAAATGTAGGATTTTTATTTTTTTTTTTTTTTTACCTCCAAGCTCGAAAAAGCAGAAGACATCTCTTATGAATCCTTCTTTTCATTCCTGTTTTCTGTTACTGGAGTCTTCTCTATAACCACGAGAACAGCATACATCAGAATAGAGTTTAAATTTAGTGCAACCTAGAAAACTCAGATTTTACTATAAAATGAGAATATAGAATTTGTCCCCTTAAAAAAAAAAAAAAAAAAAAAAAAAGCCCAGAGTGTAAAATCATCTTTATTACATAAACATTAAAATTGTAAATAGCTCTCTAGATTAAATTAAAATTACAAAGATTATTTTGCACCTCTGGATTTAATGCCTGCACACTGGTATTGAGATGTATATTAAGATCTTCTGGTGTCATGTTTCAGTGACTTTACCTTGTACATTCAACGTACTACCCTTCAGAGGCCAATTCCCTAAGCCCTAGCACAGAGTTTAATTCTTTATGTAATGCTAATCCACAGAAGTTGTGTCCTACCTAAAGAAAGCAAATTTAATTCCTGTTTTATCATAGGGGAAAATGTATCACTACGGCAGAGCCATGACTTTAGTATGTACTCAGGGGAGGTCAGTTACAGAGGCTGGAATAAAATCAAGCTGACTCTTCGTTCAGTGACCCAAACATTTCTCAGTACTCATGCTCACTTCCACTCATCCACTCTCACTCAAGTGTTTGGATTTGTAGAAAAAACATTTCTGCATACACATCCAGTCAACTTGATCTGCTCTTACCAAATAGAAATGAAAGGTTTTATTCCTGACAGCACTTTGCTATGTAAACACTGGTCTAAACCAAAAGTTTAAATGAGAGCTCCTCCAAATTCAAGTTTGTTGCTTAAGAGACAACAAACGGTAGGAAGAATTTCGTTAAGAATAGAAAATATACAAAATCAATAGCTTCTCCACATGGAAAATGTAAACCAAGTACATTTAGAGAGCAAAAAGATTTTGTTTTCTTATATTTATTTTAAATACAAGTATCTATAGGAAAAAAGTATCATTTTTGTTTCAAAGGTTTTCAAATCTTTCTTGCACAAAACATGAACGTCAAGCACAAAATGAAAAAGAAGGATAAGTTTCTTCAGAGATTAGTTTTATTCAAGACAAAAATAATGTAAATATCTAATTAATATAATTTCTGGGTCTTAAATTAAAAAGAACCTAATCTATGAGGTTAACAGAGGAGGCAATATAATACATTAAATGTTAAAAAGCAAACAGTTTTGAAGTAGTCTCAACAAGAAAATGATAATTTTTTACAAGGACGTGGTCAAATACAAGATGCATGTTTGAAAACAGTACAAAGGCAGAAGTAAATTTTACAACCAAAAGGTAACCCAGATCTCCTTGGCCAGCCCCGGTCTCAAAATAAAACAGTAGTGATGCCATGCACCCAACAAATGAACAGTGGAGCTAGGCACCAACAAATGGAAAAATGGGACTAAGTCAAAAGACAACATAACTGTAATGTATAGATTCATTTTGAAAACTTATTCAGACTGATGGTATGAGCAAATAAGTGAGGTCCAGATGGAGCAGACATCTGGAGTAAACACTTGATGCCAAGGACCTAACGTCCAAACTTAAATGCATTTTCAAAGGTTTTAATCTGTATGTGATGTGATGTGTTTCCATGGACTGAATGCTTGTCAGAAGGTAGAGCACATCAGGTGTGCCTCTGGAGAACATCCTCCAGTTCCATCTCATTAGAAAAGAATCCAGACTGGTCAGAGCAAAATGCAATTCGAGAAATAGGTAAGAGCAGAAAAGGTGCTTCAAAAGCATATCCAGACTAAAAGAACAATGCAGGCACATCCTAAAAGTCACAGACACCAAGAACATACTATTCCTCTGGACTAGACATGACTAAGGGCCTGAATCAAGTGTTTGACAATAGAAACAAAGTACAAATATTGATTGGTAAAACAATCATTTACTTAGGACTGCTTCTCCATACAATCTTGTTTGAAAGATAAGGATCGAGACATAGTTCAATATATAAAGGTATTCCAGACATAATATGAATATTGGATGGTAAAACAATACTTCATCATCCAGAGAAGAACAGTTTGGAATTTAATGCCTGTTTTTCTCTGTTACAAAGAAATTTGGAAACTTTTACATCTTCATTAAGAATAAAATTTTAAAAATGCATTCTAGGTGGTGATTTGTAGTTCTGAATGGAACTATGAAGTTGAGTAGGACAGAATCTGTACATAAATTCCATTAAGCTACTAATTAGCAGTTTCTTAAACTATAAACACATTGACTCTATGACTATTAGGAAAATTACAAGTTCTGTGGAAACCAAATTTTCTTTTTTTCACTGACAATGAAAACCAAGGACTGCTGGGATTTCACCCATAACCAACTATTAAGGGAAAGGTTTGGACTTAATTATTAAATAAGGAAGACAATTGTCTTTGCTCATTTTGGTTAGATGATTGTAGTTCACAAGTCTTAAGACTGTATAAACTAGTACTTATGACAGAAAACTAGAAAATTAGGGTAGCAAAGGAAACATGGCAAGATTATGGAATAGATCCTGTTTGTGAGAGCTGTCACGAGGAACCAGTTACATGATTATTGGAACCCATGGAAGACCAAGACCAAGCAGAAGCCAGCAAAACAGGTAGCAAAATGGTAAGTAAGCATTTTACAGGCTCCATTCAGTGCTGATATGACTGTAGCCTGTCATATAAAATCTGAACTGCTCTCCATCTTCCGTTCATTGGTATGTCCTAAGCAGCTGGAATTTGACAGAGATGATACCACTTCCTCTTAGCCAAGTTATTCAAAATCACTTCTCCCATCTTTATGAAGAGTACGGTAATATGCTCATATTTCCATGGAAGAAAGGTAATATTTAAATGCAAGACAGTATAAACAAGCAATTTCAAGAAATGGAACAGAACTGGCTGCTCAGTCCTATGCCTGCCCAAACATACCCCACAAATATCTGTTCCCATGCAGAGGGATCCAAAGCATGCTACCTAGTATTCCTATTAACGCCATGCTTCATAAGCCGTTGGAGTCTCTCTGTCCAAACTGAATTCTTTTCTGATGCTTGTTTTATGGTTTTTGTTTGTTTTTCTTTTTAAATGGCCTAGTTCTTTTGGATCTCTTCATACTTACTAGGATAATGCTCCATATTTTTCCCCTGCTCTTTCACAGACTCAACTACATACACAGTCCTATAGCTGAATATAGCACTGCTGTCAGTCTCAATCAAAAGATACACAAATGTCTTACTCCAACAGTCAACAGCCTCAAGCCATTTAGCATAAACTTATGCAACAATAAGCATTAGTAGTTCCATACCTCTATCTTCCAAACACCCCTACTAGCAATTAGTATCTTCCTTTATTTTATTGCAAGCTTTCAGATGGATGGTTCTGTCCAGATTTTACTTCAAAAGAAGAAAAGAGGCCAGTAGGCAAAACAAACAAACAAAAAAATCATCACTCTTGCACCCTCTATGGTTCTTTCATACCTTTAGTTCTTCGCATAAGGCTGATGGCTTGCTATATTAAACTTTCATCTTAAGACAAAACTCTTCAAAATACAAAGCTAGAAATATTTCCAGAAAAGCTATATTTATACAAACACTGCCACCCTACGCAGTGGGACTATGATTCATGCATAGGTGGATTAAAAAGAAAGGGCAGGGAATGGGTCAGATGCAGAAGAGCTGGTCACTTCATTTATTTACCTAATCTGCTTGGCTATTGCTGGCCAAGTTTGTTCTTGGAACAATGAGAAAGGCCAATTAATTTATCAATCTGTACTCCTCTCTGCCATAACATATTTTCCCCTTGCCAACAAAAAATGTGTCCATTATCAGCCAGGTCCCTGTCCTCCCAGGCAGCTCGTGCAGCTGTATAATTACACTTCTTCCCTTGACAACTTGCATGATTGTTTTCCTAACAGTATATTACTTCGTTAGTACTTTCCAATATACGTTATTTTTAAACTGTCACTTTTGCCCAACTCATCCCAATTCGCACTCGTCTGTTTATCATAACAATCATTAATAACTGTCACTCCACGCCATCAATTTAACGAACTCACTCCCTCATTAGCATGTTCTAGCATTTGTTCCGTAGAAAGGCTGATTATTTTCTACAACAGGCCAAGCCAATTACTTTAGTGAAATGGAATCACATTAATCAAAACTTAACAAGGTGGCAAATTTAAAGATATCAGATTGCAAAAGACAGCATAACTAATATGTCAATGTCAGAGGTACTACGTAGGTATGCAGCAGCTGTACTAAATATATCTCTTCACGAAGGCCACATGAATTTTGACATTTCATATGATCTGACAACTACCAAAGTGATATCAGAAGGCTAGAGGCTGGGCTGAGCTGCTCCCAATGACTTCTGTAGATTCTGGCAAGGGCAGCAAAGACAGGCAAAGAGGGAGGAATAAAAGAAAATGGTGACCACATACATGTATGTCCACAATGCCTGGTAGATGGCAGTTTATCATGTCCCTCTAAGCCAAGACATTTTCTTTTACACTTTAAATGATGATGCTCATCAATTATAACCTGACAGCTGCATCACAACCAGCTGTAAACATGCAATATCCAGCAGTGTGAAAATATGCTGACATAACAAGTGCATATTAGTTTTTACCTTTTGGTCCACATTGCACAGTGGATGGAACATTCTTCCCACAGCATCTTTCTCTTCTATGAAGAGAAACTTTTGATTTTATGTGTTACCTCTTAAGTTTTTAAGTTAAAGGCCATGCATCTTAAATCTTCATACAATCCATCAGTTCAACCATTTCTGAATATACTGGTTTTTATGCAGCAGCAGAAGGTAAGCACTCAGCACTAGTCTTTACCAGTTTGGACAGGAAATTACAGCTGTATTAAACACATCTGAATGCTCTTTGGTTTTCCATACAGGTAGTAGCAAATGGTCATAGCTCATTTAAAACAATATTTATTTTAAAAGTGGGACAAAATATCCCAGGGCTTATAACTTCAGTTGTATTAGGCTTGGTTATATCATACAATTCACAAAATTGCCCAGTGATTCATTTTTTACAACTTAAATAGCTATTTGGTTCTGTTGCCAGGTTGAAAATGATAAATGTATATGATAAAAAAGAACAAAGAGAAGGGCCAGTTCTTATAAACCTACAACATTAATCAATGTTTTAACCCATTCCCTTCTAATTGTTGGCATTTTAATGTTCATCATGAACAAGTTTGCTCACTTTAAACTGTGTTATATTAAACATTTGGATTTGGATAAATACATGAACTTACAAAGAGTGGTTAACTTTATTTAACCTCTAAACTGCCAGAACTTTTAAAAAAAGAGACATTACCAAACTTAAAATCAGAGGGAAGCAGGACTAAACGTGAACCTCAAAAAGGTCAAAGATAACCTATACAGTCTATATTCCTTTTGCTACAGTTTGAGCTAATTATTCCTTGTTCTACCTTCGCTGAATCCTGAGTAGTTAGTTATTAAGATGAAACAGTGGCCATTTTCCATGTATTTGTAGGTTTATATACTTCTTTCTCACAATTTTTAAACTTATCCAATCATAACAGTCAAAAAAGACATTCTGAACACTAAGCTAATGTAATAATGTATACTTATGGATACTTAAATCATTAGGATTTTTGCCAAAATGTTAAATTAATTGACACTCTTAGCCTGCTTAGAAATAATTTGTTCCATATGATATCAATTGGCATTTATTACTTCAGTATTTTTAATTAAATTCAAATAAAGCATTACTATATATACATTAATAAATATACCTTTACCTATGAGGTGTTATTGCTTAAGATTTAACCATGTTTTCATTTGAGAGTGTGAATGTGAGACAAAAGAAGTGCAGATGGCTTTGAGGGACACTTTGCTGATACAACTGGAAGTCTCTCTCTGCAAACGATGAAACATTCTTCCACTTTAATTGCTATTTTATGATTATAGGAAAGTGAATAAGCTCAATAAAAACAAAATAAAACACTATCTCGTTACACACTTGAGAAAACATCAACAAATTTACCACAGCTCTCATTTCAGTCCTTCTTAATCCAAGATAACCTAAATCTATAGCATTATTCATCTCAAAGGACTTCAACAGATACTGACAAAAATACTTCATCCACCACCACAGTGCAATGAGGTATTGCACTGAAGAGTGCAAGACACCAACAATTAATGCTTTAAGAAAGAAAGCCAGAATATATTTCATAGTTGCTCAAACTCTGAAGAAAGTTCAGATTTGATAAAATGCAGGTACTCTGTCTGAAGACAACTCTAAAATAAGGACTTGACATGTTGAGCAAGAGAAAGATTTTCAAAAGCCTATATGAAAACATGCTCTTTATCAGTACTCTAGTAGTGCTAATGGTTCCCAATTTCTGAACAAAGCAGATGCAGCAGAAATTGCAGCATCTGAAATACCAACTTGTGAAAACGCCTGTCTCTGCAACCAACTTTTCAAGCGTTCTGGTGTCTAACTCCCATGGACATTGACATTCATTTCTGTATGTTAGGGCAGATAACCTGCCTCAGGTATTAAGAACGAGCCATCAAGAGTACAAAACTTTCCTGTAACTTCACAATGCCCAGGCAAAAGAGAAACCTATATCACTGGAACAGTAAGTCTAAGCACCCGTACTTCTGTGGAGGGCTTTATTAACAAGAACTAAGCCTTTGTACCACATAAGTAACTTCTTTTTCAGTTGTTTCTATAGACAACCTACAGAACACAGTTGTTACATAGACAACACAAGGTTCACTGAACTACTCATTGCCAATCACTAGTTAAAGCAGGAGTAGACCCAGGGTCAGGCTTGGGGAGTGTGGCTCTCACCCATCGCTGATGTTACAGACCTCGGTGTGCAATGGCTGTAATAGGGAGTTCTGCTGCTCCCCTTCCCCTCCACCCCCAACTATCAATCTGATTAAATAAATAAACTGTATTCTACAGCAATAACAATCAGCATGATAATAAGAAAAAGTGCATTGCCCCTTTTTCTCCACCATTCAATACAAAATTTTCTTATATGTTACTTTAGGGTTAGCAATGCCTGTTATAAAGACATTCTAAGTTAAAATAATGGATAAATGTCTCAAATTATTATTACTAACTGCTGCCATTGAACTGCATTCTATTCATTTGGTTACTACTTAGAAGACACCCTCCAAAGCAATACATTTGTATATTTTTTTCCTCTTGGCTATCTTATTCTTTCATATCAATTAATTTCCTAAGATGACAACTTGAGCTAGTCTTTGTAATGGTTCTCACTTTGTATGAATAAATTATGCATAACAATATAGCTGCCTCTGTTCACAACCATCCAAGACGGAATATATTTTCATCTGATGTATAATAATTTAGAATTGACCTGCTAAGTATAAAAGTAAATAACAAAGTTCCCTACCACAGATTATGCTAAAAGCTCCATTGTCATCCATTGCTGTGCATCAGTTAGTTAGAAGCACAGTACTAACAGGCACTGTCTTTTTTAAACCTTACATTGTGAATGTTGGCATTTTTGAACTCCTTCCAGGAAAGATGTAGCATACGTATTAAATGAGCATCATGACTATGAACATTACAGCAGTTGAAATAAAATTAAATTTCTGAATTCTCAATGATATTCTCAATGATTCAGTTCTTTTAAGATACACGTAAAAATTGAGCTTCTGTCTTTTCAGTGTATGCTGCATGCTGTGGCTAAGATTAATCCCACAGGAGGGTTTTTTTTTTTTTTTTTTTTTTTTTTTTTTTTTTATTTCCTATTCTGCCTATCTTTCATCTTCACCCCAGACTAAGCAGATGGATGTGAATTCAAAGTTTTCTGATCTTTAGCACAAGTTATGGAGGGTTATCTTTGGCTGTATATCTTTCCGCTGGCAGCACTCCCTTGGTGATGAAGGATTAACCACCACAGCTGTCTCTTCCCAGAATGATGCAGTGCAGCGCTCCTCAACACGACAGCATCACTTAATCTTAATGTCCGCTCTTCCAGCGCAGCCGCGCAGGACAAAGCCAATCAACATCAGATGCCACCAAGATGGACCTACTGCTTGGCCCTGGAGTCTTTCACCCTCGCACACCTATTAATCAACATCACCCAGCCCAATCCCAGCGTTCACTTCTTTCAAACCACAGTTAAACTAAGCCAGGTTTTATATTAATGGCCTGAGAGATATAGGAATCTAGCTAGAGATAAAGTATGCACACACAGAACTGCAGAGCAAATTCGAATCAAGTTTTAAACATCCTTACTTAGAAACAAACATCTTTACTGTGTTTTAAAGGATAATTTCTTGAATTTCTATTCTTCTATATTGAAACTTGCTAATAAGAAAAGCTGCCCTTTGTTATCTTTCATGCCTCAAAAGTCTTAAGAGGGTATAAGCACTACATCTTGAGGTTGATGTTTTTATTCAGAACTGTGCTAGCCCACAGATACAAAATGCACCCATCTAAAAGTTCCTTAGTCTCAAACCACACACCTCTGCAAAAGCATATTATCTCACCAAGATTTTGTTTTCTCTACTTTAACCTATTGTATGCTGAGCATTTAGTGTTTTCCCCTCTTCTATCTGCTCCCACCAGTTCCAGAGCAATTATAACATGGCTGTTCCTTCCCCCCTCTTCCTAAAGCTAGCAAGTTCTCAACAGCAAATGTAATAAAAAACAGTAAATTATAGCTAGAGTTTACTAAACAAATGCAACCTAGTTAAATTTAGAAAAATCTTCACTTTTGCTTACATTTGCAATTTTACTGCTGAACTACTGGTATTTCTTACTTATGCAACATTAAAATGTATAAGAAATCCTCTTGTGTGCTATATGCAGCAACTACTCTTGATTTATAATACCCAATTTAGAAAAAAACCCACAACTAAACCTGATTTAAATCACAGATTACTCTGTAAAACACAAGCAAGGAACTATTCCAAATCCTAAATGTAATTTAAACATATTTATATTTTACAGTGATATATTTTCCCCCATTCCTTGTCTTACTACTGTAAACTTTCTGTAATTATATAAGCAATTTCCCTGAGGTCACAACATTGATCACAGTTATATATTGCTCAAGTATTACACAACATAACTTGCAATAAAATATTGCTGGACATCACTACATAATTTCACACAAAGAAATGCAAAACCCGAGTTCAAGAGTGCTGAATTTGGCAATGGGGTGTTTTCAATAGATTATTCATTTCCTCCTTATTCCACCATTAACTGATTATTGTTGAAATATCACCAAAAACATTACATTCCCATACAGAGAAACGTGCAAGACTACAGAGTACAGGGAAAGAGCATATGAAATAGCTTAAATGGGAAGCCAAAGCATCAGATCCCTTTAGATTATTCCTTTCCTTCATTGCAACATTCTTGTATCAGTCACTCCCGAAAGTGTCACAGTGGTATAATACACTGGAAGGGCTCACAGTATAAAAACCCCACAGGAGTGCAGCTCAATTTTTAGTGTTTCTGGTTGAGCAAGAGTTCTCACACACTTAATGAGAGGAGAGTTCACAGCTCTCAATGCACTATGCAAATAGATGTTATTTAGGAGCAGTTAGTGTTGGCATGTTGCACAGCTGAGCTGACGCACCAGCCACTGAACACTAGTTAACAAATGCAAGGCTCCCCTTTGGGAAGTGGCTTATAAAAAAGGGGGAAATGCAGACCTGAAGATCAGGAGAAGGATATTTCAGTACACCCCACAAAAGCAGTGGTAATAAAAGGCTGAAGAGCAGTTGCTCTGTATGTGTATTACAGAAACATGGGAAACTGCAGCTGTGAACATTTGCTTCAAAACTGATGTCAAGTAGGTTTGGGCAGTCTTGGTTCATTAGCTATGTGGAGAGTTCTCAGCATTTGTGATAATCCAAAGACATTGCCAACACTCTCAAATAATTTGGCAATTTCAAAAGTAGAAAATATGATCACCTCACAGACCAGCCAGGGGTAACTGCCACCTGACTGCAACCAAAGCAACCTAAGTTATAGACAGCCACACAAAAACAAAGGCTCAGTAGTCCTCTAGTCCTACTAAAGCTTAATGCAAGCTTTTATTTGCTTTCTTGAGATTATGCCACTTGACCAGAGGTCCTCTAAGTGTCTGTTTCTAAGAGCACCGCACAGCAATGCCATCTTGTGCAATGTTGTCTCTCTCAGTTCTGGGAAGCAAATGACTTAAAGCAGCTTCCTCTTCCCCAAAAAGGATCACAGAAAGTTATTCTAACAACTGTGACAAAGGAACAAAGATGACAAATACGTTAGTTGCACACTAACTTGGATCTCCCTGTGTTACCTAACATGCATGTGTGAACACCAGACTGCAAACGCTGTTGGAAGGCAGAGTCAGATCCAGCCTTCAGTCACTGGAAGAGAAATCCTCACAAGTCTGCAGAGTATTGAAGAACGCTTACTTTTCAAGAATGATATCTATTTCCAGAAAGTGGAATGCCAACAGAGGTTATTACAGAAGACAACTTCCATGTCACATGAACATCCAAAGGCCTACCTTTAAGTCAGGAAGAGTAGGTGCTAGACCTGGAAGTTTCATTAGCTAGTAAGGCTTCAAAAAAAGTGCCTTAATGCCAGTACAGGAATAATGGCAGCAACAGCAGCTTTATTTGATTTCCTCCCAACACACAGTAAAAATATTTTAAATACTGAATGAAAGTGCCTACAGCCATGGAGCTTTGCACTCCACATCTCTTTTTCAGTTAAGCATATTTTCAAGCTCACCCACTAATGTGCATAGTATCAGATATTCATCCACTATAAATTTAGTATCTTAATTTCAAGTTCAGAAATAAAAGTTATTTATACATGTACACATGCATTTAAAGAAAATGGCAACTTTTGTAAATCAAAACCAACAGAACAGAGGGATAGAGACCTTGAGGGGAGTCTGTGGGTTGGTTTGACAAGAATATTCAGGAAAAAAGGTATAGTTTTATTTTGTTAGATAAAAATATTGTTTTTGTTTTTGTTTTCCAGCTAGCATCATTTTTCTGTTACCTTTATCCACAAACACCAGCTGATTGGGAAATCATATTTAAACCAGACCCCCAGCAAATAACAATGAAAATAACAATTGTATGAGTATTTTCAGGAGGCCACACAGAAGCAAGATCTCACTTTCTTTGAGGGTTTTAATGCTCAAGAGACCAAAACTGCCACTTGTGAAGGACTGAAATTAAGTGTATATCTACGACAGTTTATGGATCAACTTGCTCCTATAATCTGGGAAAGAGTCCATAAAAGCTTCTGTTTCAGTAACCACTGTCTAATCACTATGGAGAATTTTCAAAAGTCACATTGAAAACAGGGTTTGAAATTTCAAGTTGCAGATACTCTGAACATTTTACTGAAAATTTTATTTTTAAGAAATGTACGTTAAAAACAAAGTGCCATTATTATCACACAGCAAACTTCCCATACTACAAACTCAGCATCACTGTGACAAAAGGGGTTAACTTATCAAATCCCATTAAAATATAATCAAGGGCCTTTGTATGCAGCTTATGCCCTTGCTTGCATTTGTCAAGGGATGATAACAGACGGCTTACAAACTCTCTTCTCATTACTAATTCATTTTTTCACACACCTGTTAATTATTAGCAGCACATAATTATTAACAAAAACCATGCATCAAAGAGGTTATTTGGATATATTGTCACCTACATCTGATTTATGCCAGTGGAGAAAACCACAAATACATTTCAATGTGCACATAAAGTCAGGGGGGGGGGCGATGATGTTAGAATTTTACTTCCCCCCTCCCCCCCCCACCTTTTTTTTTTTTTTTTAAACTGCAATTTGAAATCATTTATCAGGCACTGCCTTGTCTAGCTGTGCCTCTTCACCAGGTCTTGTGACTGCATTTGTTATGGGGAAATTAACTTGAAAATTATGTGGAAATAAAATTATACAGAAATAAAATAATTCAGCAAATCTAGATTCTGGATACTTGTAGTTATTAAGTGTCTAATACTACCACTGAACAGACAAAAAAACTACTAGTCTTAACTCCGAAGTTCTGAATAAACATTAAACAATCTCTATTACCCTTATCAAGTTCAATTGGAAATAATGTTCTCTGGTCCTCATTACAGAAGGCTGCTGCAGGGTCTCTGCTTAACATTGCCTCAAACAAACATAGCAAAGATGAATTCTGTAAAATTATTAACAAAATTTCTACAAAAAGTATGTGGAAACTCAGTCTTACTGTTAAAGATCATTGCCACTTATAAAAGCACTATGGAAAGAGAAAAGGTATTCTTAAATGCAATTGGTGGCTATCCATCTCAAAACACATCATCTCATCAGGAACTTAAGAAAACATATAAAAGGGCAACCCACTGACAGAGGAAACACAACACAACATTTTGGCTCAATTCTTAAACTTCCACACTGTCTCTCTCCCAGCTTCAAAGGCCAAAAAACTTTTGAGCAAGGCTTTCCAAGAATGAATTAAGTTTAAAAAATAAATAAATACAAGGGTTAATAATTTAAACGCTCTGAAAACAAGGTGGCCAACACACTTAGTGGAAGTGGACCGAATTTCCATTCTTTGGGGATGAGAAATGATAAATCAATGAATGTGATATGACAAGGATGGACATATTATGTTACTTTCCTGAATCACCAAAGAACAGTCCAGAGTTTCTTAAGACTGAGAGGAAGACATACATGAGACTTTCTCATCACCCATCAACAGGAACATAGGAATAGCTTTGGGTCGCAGTATTGAATCACAGTGTAAGAGCCAATTGACCTTTGCTAAAATCTGCATTTTTTTTATTTTTTTTTTTACTAGATACTTGGAGCACCCTCCATTCAAATAATGTTTTCCTGACTACCATTTTAAAGAGAGATTTAGTATAATTTTTTTGAGTCATCATCACGCACTACCATTCCAGTTAGACATCAGCTATGAAATCTGGTTAAGAGATTTTCCCACCAGTACGCAAAATCAGATCAAAACTTTGCTAAACTTTACTCAGTTGGTAAGCAAGAACTGTCAGAAAGCTACGCACTTCCAGAGGTGTTTTCCCACAAAACAATTTCACTGACTAAACTCAAAACTTTAATGTAAAAAGACCTTTTTTAAAAAAATGTGCCTTCCAGTTGACATATACTATTAATACCAGGAAACAAGCAAACAAAGACAGTTTTGCTGTCACAGCTATCATAGTTGTGCAAACAAAACCAGAAGTCTCCAGAAATTTGATGTCAGTAGTCTACTTCTTACTTTTCTGTCCTTAGGGCTATTCATATTAATCAGCTGTAGCTCTCTACAGGAAAAGTTCATTAACCCCTCTTTTTTTCAAAGGCACTGTAAGAAATCAAACATTTCAGATACATAAGAATTAAATTTTTGTAATTAAAATTGCATTCAGAGTATTAAACATTGCATGCAAGACTTTAATTGGGTACTGTTAACATTAAGTTTTAATTGGCAGCTGAATTGCTGCTCTAGATATTAACCCCACTCCTTTCAGATTAAACAGTTATGGTACAAACTAACGCATATGTAAAAATTCAAGAGGCCAAGGATTCAGCTGCAGGGAAAATAATCAACATTAAGAGAGAAGATGCATGTTTAAAAAAAAAATGTTCTAGATATATATTCAGGGCACAGTAAAACCAAATCCAATGCCTCTTCTGAAAGTCAGAAGTCTAAAAATGAACGTAAGCAACATGAATGCCCCAATATTCATCACTTATTGAATTGCATTACAAGTGACTAGAAAGCAAAATACTCAGCTTTTGGCAAAGGATAACGTTCCTTGTTAAAAAAAGGAACCAAAATATACTCTTGTGTAGTATGCATAAAGGACTCTTTTGCTGGTCTCAGAGAGGAAAGAAGGAAAGCAAGACCTTAAATTCAATTTTAACACCAAGCAGTGGTAGCAGAACTTGAATAGGGGATAGGTTAATTTCATTTGGAAATGAGAAGTCATACTAAATACACACACACACAAAACGTATAGCAAAATAAGAGCAATGAAAGGACAATCTCTACTGATCAAGTGTCTCATATCCACTGAATACTCCTACATGTATTTAAACTTTTTAAAGATATTCCTGTTACAGTGTTAGGGGAAACCAGAATGTACAGAATTAGTCCAGTCATCTCCTTTACATGAAGGGAATGCTCACTCATTAAATTTTAACTTGCAAGGACAAAAAAACAGTTTAAGAAATTAAAACCTCTTCTTTGTTCAAAAGCCTTGCCAGTTTCCGTTCTTAGTGATTTATTTAAATAAAATGTTAAGTAGTAGGTGTTAATAAAATTACACGTGTGATAAAATGACTATTCTTTTAAAATCTGATCTGTAATAAATTTTATAAATTCTGATTGCTAGTTATTCAAGCCGTCAAAGCTTTGCCAACAATAGCCAGCAGAGGTCTATTACTGAAGTAGTATTAATATAGACATCATCACCAATTCAAAGCAGATAATAAAGGACTGACACATTTATTATCATTATTAATTAACAGTTTTCTGAGATGGAATTAAATCAATATGCTGCTCTGATATCATTTTAACTAGTTATGCAAATCAAACATTTAGAGCCCATGAAAGGATATAAATGCCATTCAAAATTCACTTCACACTTATTACTGTAATATCAGAACTTTCAGGCTTTGCTAGTAAAAAAAGGACTTAATGCTCATTTAATTACACTCAGACATAAAGCTTATGGAATGAAAGTTGAAATAGCTGATTAGTTAGGAAGTCACAGTAAGGCTATAACACTAGGGATAGACAATGAGATAATAATGTGAAAATGCAGAGCTTTTGCTCAGAGTTGTTCTGGCAGATCCTATTAAAAAGAACAATGACATGTGTAGGAGAAAATGTTTTAAAATTATAAAGTTGAAGAATCTTTCCTAAAGCTAGCAGAAAAAAAGAAACCATTAGTTGTCACTTATATAAATAGAAAAATGCTATGTTGAATCATGTAAGATTTTTTCTAATTATGCGATTACAGTATTTAATCTTTAGAATGTGAAATTTTAACTATTTGTCTGCATAAACAACAACATTAGAGAACCCTCTTTTTCAGAGTAAGGTTTTGATATACTAGCTAGCAGAGAATTAGTAACAACCATGCTGACAAAGGGCTCCTGATGCCATTGGAGGTGACAGTCCATCAAATTGAGGAACCCATAGTGAGGTCAGTTGAGACTGAGCTGGCTAGCAATGCCAAACTCTTGGCTAACAACGCTGCCCAAGTGCGATCAGGTCCTAGCCACCCCTAGCAGCATCACGGAAGAAGAGCACCTCTGAGGAGTTGTCATCACAGGACAAAGTAAAGGTGGCTGTTGAAGTAAGTAAAAAGACCCAGGAGTAAGAAGCACACCATGGCTAAAGTATTATGTGTGGCTGCCATTTTGCCAGTGAGAAGCGTCGTCCTTCACTTTATCCACACTAGAGCTTACCAGGGATCCTGGCAGCTCAGGGTCTCACCAGTTCTGTGCAGTCTGCAGGGTAGAAGAGAATAAAAAACGCCTGGGTTTTGCGTATTCGCTGCGAATATCCATCAAGCTATGACATTTTCAAAATGATTACTGGATCTTTACCTAGATTTTTCCTTCAGATGTCAAGCGTCTCATAGCTTTGCTAACAGAACACCTGCCTGACTTTCACAACACTGCATTAGGCTTGAAGTTTAATATAGAATTGAGTAAAACTGAAGGAGAGGAAGGGAAGTGACAGACTTCTCACTTAAAACAATGTCTAATTTTATCATGTTCACAAAACGAAAGCTTTGGCAACCGGGAAGGTTTCTACATTCAGTTTGCTTCATACTCCAGGGACAGTGCTCAGCCTAGATCTCAAACTGAGCAGCCACGGAGTAGATTTATTTGCTGGAAAAAAAAAAGGGTCTTTTGCTCACTCTGGCAAAGCAGGCTTTAAAGGATGAAGTAACCTTTTCATGAGGCTAAAGGACTGGGTCAGAAAGGCATCAGACTGCTACTACAGAATAAAGTAACTCAGATGTCATTATTCAAACTATTTACTAGAAATTAAAAAGCAACAATGCATACAAACAAAAAGGTCAGAATTGTAAGAAAACGGCAAAACAAGTACAACATTTAAGACTCTTAGCACTGCATTAACTAACTCAATACCTAGGTAACTGAAAACAGGTTTGCTAAATTATCTGGCTATCAATCAATGAAGTGAAGGCAACCATGTTCTGTCAAAAATGAAGGTACAATTGAAATCTGGCCTTCCCATTCTTTCCTGACCCATTTCATGATCAGAGAGATGCCTAGCTAATAGCTGGGAGAAAATGTAAACCTATGAGCTGAGGACAGGTGAGGTAGCACTCTTCACAGAAGAACCCATTGTAGTTGACATGTCACAGAATTTTGTATTTGGCCAAATCACTTACTCGCAAATCTACTTGGAAAAAAAAAAAAAGGCAACTCTTTTTTGCACTGTCTGTATTACAAAAAGAGAATACACTGTTCTATGACAAATCACTTTTCCACCCTGCCTCAAAACATTTATTTTAGACACTGAATAAAGGTCTGAACTGTATGCCCAGAGTGCACTCACAATCCAAAAATAACTAGTCAAATAATTTTTTTCCCTGTTTAACAACACCACAGCGGGATAAGCCTGCCAAACACTAGTCAAACTGCCTGATATCCTGGATCAGTTATCAGGTGAAGAGTGCACTACAGACAGGAGGAAGAGGAAGCAACCTAGCAGTGCCCCTTTGAGCATACAAGGCAGTCTAGACAACATCCATTTTTTACAGTACGTCACTGGAGTATTTTACTCAACATAGATCTGGTTTTTCAAAATGATTTGGTTTAGATTAGACCTTCTGACCAAGATATTTCCTAAAGGCACTCTTACATCTGCCAGAGCACCCAAAAAGACTAGTATAAATATTTGTTGTCTTTATCACTGGTATGGAAAGGAAAAAACAAGTTTTTCAGAATTCACATCTCCTGATACACTCTGGAAGTAGGGTTATAATTATCTCAGAACTTCAAATTATTAACAGCTGTTTAATTTGGAGGTAATTAAAGGGGAAAGTTTTGCACCATATAAAGAACTGGAACAGCTGGGCAAAACCTTAGCTGCCTTTAAAAATCCCATCAATTCTATAACCAACAGTCAAGTGATAGCACCTTTGTGACAAACACTCTAAGTCTATTGCCCTCAGCTCTCTAATGTCATGTAGCAGCTCAAGAGGAGGGAACAGTTTTGTCACCAGGAAGGTTGATAATACGCACCACAGTGTTCTGCTCAGCACTATATTAACCATTACCACAAACTGTGAAAAGAGGCAGGGTAAACAGGCCAGATCAGCTCAGTATACAAGGACAACATAAATTGACTTAGAACCTCAGGTCTCAACCTGCTAACAGGACTTTTTCAGTGTCTGGGGCATGGGGATCATGTTTAACAGAAGAGCTAGCAACTGAAGTCCTTCTCTAACAGTGGAGAACAAACCACATTGACTATTCTGACAGTAGACCTGTTAGCCAAGTAAATTGCACATCACTCCCATCAGTCATAAGGAAGCACATAGACAACCATAATTTGAGGAGGAAATCAGGAAACAAGAACGAAAAAGGAGAAAAAAAAAAAACTAAATTCAGAACAGCATTATATTTGAAGACTTGTTTTGCAGTAAGAGTAAAGTTTTGGTGCCCTGTCCTTTTCACTGAACCTAACTCAGTACAGCGTACAGAAGCAGTGCAGCGAAGCACGGAAGGGTTTTCACTCAAGCATTTATATAAAAATCTGGGTTGGTAGGGGGAAAAAAATCCCAGAAAGTATGGGAAAAGTCTTCCTCAAAACTGTGTTCCACTTCAAAGTGTTTTTTCCATTCGTAGTCCAAAATAAAAAAGCCAAGGAAAACATTGCATGAATGAGCATTTTCAGTAAATTACTGATACTCAATGTCAAAATCTTACTGCAACTGTTTACTTCTCCCACCTTCATTGCAGGGAAAAAAAAAAAAAAAAGGCAATGTTTTTCTCTGGATGTACTTCCCTCCAAGATTTTCTCACAGAAAGCTGGCATAAGAAATGTGGTATTCTCCACATTGGTTGAAAACTGATGGTTTTAATTCTGAAGGCTTTCATCTTGCCCAAGTTCCTACTGTTAAAATAAAACCAGTGCATAATAGTCTTGAAGGGAAAAACAAGAGCTGAATTTTTCATGGAAAGATGGTAGAGGGAGCACGCAACAGCAATCATACGTAGAGTTTTGATTTTTTCATAATGCCCCACCCAGTCTACAATCAAATAGGATAGTAGCTGCATAAATACAAGCATCACTGGCACTGAAGAAGTAATAACTTCCATTTAAAAAAAAAGGGGGGGGGCAGGAAAAAAAAAAAAAAAAAAGACAAGCAAACAAAAGACCTCAAAAGACCCCGGAGCTGTGCCTCTCAACTCCTAAGAATCCCATTCAACCAGCTATTACTTCTGCACACAACAGTAGATCCAACACAAGTGAAAGAGTGTTTTAGGACAAAAGCATCTCTAACCTAGAAGGTCAAGCTGAAACCCTGCTTGGGTCAAAAGGGACAATGAAGTGCCAGATCTCTCCCTATCACTCAGGTTTCATTATAAGACTATCACTACCAGATATGCTGAATAATTACTCTAGGAATTATTGGCAAAAAAAAAAAAAAAAAAAAAAAAAAGCTGCGAACTGTAACAAAACAGAGTACACTTTGGTCAAAACTAAGACTATTCCATATATGGCAGAGCCATATATGAAATTTGCCAATTATATCTTAATACTTCTGGTCTAGGTTGCTTAGAAGCTAAGTCTTTCTTTTTTTTCCTCCCTTCTCCTCCTCCCCCCTCCCCTTAAAAAAAAAAATATATATATATATATAGAAGACTTGGTTAGTATAGAATATCCTGAGTTGGAAGGGACCCTTAAGGATCAAGTCCAACTCTTGACACCGCACAGGTCTACCCAAAAGTTCAGACCATGTGACTAAGTGCACAGTCCAATCTCTTCTTAAACTCAGTCAGGCTCAGTGCAGTGACCACTTCCCTGGGGAGCCTGTTCCAGTGTGCAACCACTCTCTCTGTGAAGAACCCCCTCCTGATGTCAAGCCTAAATTTCCCCTGCCTCAGCTTAACCCCGTTCCCGCGGGTCCTGTCGCCGGTGTTAATGGAGAAAAGGTCTCCTGCCTCTCGACACCCCCTTACGAGGAAGTTGTAGACTGCGATGAGGTCTCCCCTCAGCCTCCTCTTCTCCAGGCTGAACAGGCCCAGTGCCCTCAGCCGTTCCTCGTACGTCTTCCCCTCCAGGCCTTTCACCATCTTCGTAGCCCTCCTCTGGACACTCTCCAACAGTTTCATGTCCTTTTTATACTGTGGTGCCCAGAACTGCACACAGTACTCGAGGTGAGGCCGCACCAGCGCAGAGTAGAGCGGGACAATCACCTCCCTCGACCTACTAGCGATGCCGTGCTTGATGCACCCCAGGACACGGTTGGCCCTCCTGGCTGCCAGGGCACACTGCTGGCTCATATTCAACTTGCTGTCTACCACGACCCCCAGATCCCTCTCTTCTAGGCTGCTCTCCAGCGTCTCATCGCCCAGTCTGTACGTGCAGCCAGGGTTTCCCCGTCCCAGGTGCAGGACCCGGCACTTGCTCTTATTGAACTTCATGCGGTTGGTGATCGCCCAGCTCTCCAACCTATCCAGATCCCTCTGCAAGGCCTTTCCACCCTCAACAGAGTCCACAACTCCTCCAAGTTTGGTGTCATCAGCAAACTTGCTCAAAATACCTTCTATTCCTACATCCAGATCGTTTATAAAAATATTGAAAAGTACCGGCCCTAAAATGGAGCCTTGAGGGACCCCACTGGTGACCGCCCGCCAGCCTGATGCAGCCCCATTCACCATAACCCTTTGGGCCCTGCCCGTTAGCCAATCGCTCACCCATCGTATGATGTTTTTATTTAGCTGTATGGTGGACATTTTGTCCAGTAGGATCCTATGGGAAACCGTGTCAAAAGCCTTGCTGAAGTCCAAAAAAATCACATCAGCTGGTTTCCCTTGGTCCACCATACGGGTGGTCTTATCATAAAAGGAAATCAGGTTAGTTAGGCAGGACCTACCCTTCACAAACCCATGCTGGCTGGGACCAATGACTGCTTTGTCCCCCAGGTGCGCCTCAATAAGTTCGAGAACCATCTTCTCCATGATTTTACCAGGCACTGACGTGAGACTGACAGGCCTGTAATTGCTAGGGTCTTCTTTCTGACCCTTCTTGAAAATCGGCACAACATTTGCCAGCTTCCAGTCTACCGGGACCTCTCCAGACTCCCAGGATCGTTGAAAAATAATTGAGAGAGGTTCCGCGATGACATCCGCCAGCTCTTTCAGCACCCGGGGATGAATCCCATCCGGACCCATGGACTTGTAGGGATCCAGGTGGAGTAGCAAATCCCGCACACGTTCAGGGTCGGTTGGGAGTTTGTCATCCCCACCGTCCCGGTCCTCCAGCTCAGGGCACCCTGGGTCCCGAAGCCCATCATCGGCATTGAAGACAGAGGCAAAGAAGGCGTTAAGCGTCTCTGCTTTGCCTATGTCATCGTCTGTGAGAAGACCTTCCCTATCAAGGAGCGGCCCTATGTATTCTTTAGTTCTCCTTTTTCCATTCACGTATCTAAAAAAAACCTTTTTATTTTCTCTCACAGACACAGCCAGCTTCAACTCTAGGTGTGCTTTAGCCACACGAATTTTCTTCCTACAGACACGAACAGCATCCCTGTATTCTTTCCATGTCACCTGGCCCTCCTTCCAGTAGCGAAACACTCTCTGTTTCCACCTATCTCCATAAGAATGTTCCTGGTCAGCCACGCCGGCCTCCTGCCCCGCCTGCCTGACTTGCGATATTTAGGAACTGCCTGTTCTTGTGCTTCTACGAGGCATCGCTTAAAGAATGACCAGCACTGGTGGACATCGAGGCCTTCAAGAGCAGCTTCCCAGGGGACCTTGCTGACTAGTTCCCCGAGCAGCCTGAAGTCCGCCTTCCCCATATCTAGGGATGAGGTTTTGGTGGCACTTTTCCTTCTGTCACCGTAAATTTTGAACTCAACCACTTCATGGTCACTATGACCAAGGCGGCCACCAATCACCACATCTCCCACCAGACCCTCTCTGTTTTCTAGCAACAGGTCTAGGAGGGCACCTTTCCTAGTTGGCTCCGTTAGTACCTGCACCAAGAAGTTATCATCTAGGTGCTTCATGAACCTCCTGGACTTGCTCGTGTCAGCCGTGTGGCACTCCCAGTTAACGTCTGGCAAGTTGAAGTCCCCCATAAGGACAAGGGTAGTTAATCTCGAGGCCTCTCTTAGTTCTGTAAAGAATAATTTATCGGCGCTATCGTCCTGGCCAGGCGGTCTGTAATAGACTCCCACAACGACATCCCCTTTATTCGTTCATCCCTTGATCCTTACCCAGAGGCTCTCAACTTTGCCATCGATATTTGCCATGTATATATATATATATATATATACACACACATATATACACACACAAACTCACTGAGCAAGAACAAAAAAAAAAATCATCCTCCTCCACTCCCAAATGAATTCCACAGCCTCCTGCCCTCTCCCTCCCTTCCCTCCAATCCAAACGCTCCTGGCAGAACTGAAGAACAAGGAAAAAGACAGATGCACAAAGTCAAAAATTAGCAATTTACTATCCAAAAATAACCTGGCACTGAGATTATGGAAAAGATTTTTTAGATCAGTCTTCTCTCACAATGCCTGTTGTGGTGGTTCTAACATGCCAACAACCTTAAACACCTAAGAAACACTATGTTGTGATCCATTTTGTATCTCCCAATTTAAGAATTGTGATGCTTGCACCCACTCATAATAGTATAAAAGAGTAACCAGCTTAGTTGTATTAGCTAAAACTGAAATAACACGCTTTTTCAAACAATTGGATGCCAAGGCCCCAGATGCTGTCCTAAGTCTGAAAAAGAGAAAACACCATTCCTGGAAGGCAGACAGCTCAGAAAGGGTGATGGCCTATCAGCCTCTCAAATCTGTCAGAGTTGAAGTCATTGCTTTTGAACTCATAAAATTTGCATTAGTCATTTTAAATAAAGACATTGGGTTATATCAATATTTGCCAGTATTTTTGAAAACCACTAATCTTCAGCTGTTTAGCATGCTTACAATCCATGTTGAAGTCTCATCAAATCAAAACTGCTAGAAGAAATCATAGAAAACCAAGTCACCCATACTCTCCTGAAACCTGAAAAACCTTCACAATTAACTTTCCAAAGTCTGTCCTCTCCGACAAGATCTTTGCTCTCCCTGCTCAGACCTTTCAGGAAGCTTGAGGAACCAGGAATGAGAACAGAATTAAGTAAAGAAATCAAGACATCATTCATTGGTAAGCCAACAACCAGAACAGAAAGTAAAGCCATGAGGCAATAGAAACTAACCTGACATAGAGGTGAGAACCAGGATGACTTTTCACTAATACAGGAAGTGAGACTGAGGAAGGGTTAGGTACAAGACAGTAGAAAACTCAGTTGTGAAGGTAGGGAAGGAAAAAAAAAAAAAAAAAAAAAAACAAACACAACACTTTTCTGCTACACTGTGTCTACTTCATCAAACTTCATTCCAGATCCTGACAGAACAGTTCCCAGCTTTTTGTCTGCAATTAACAAATATCTGTGAATTAACTGGTGGTGCGTGTCCCCTTTCAATCTTTTTCCTGCACCTATCCACATGAAAGATAACAAGTAACACATGCTATTCTACAGTGACTCAGGTGATATACCCATTGCACAGATTCCAACCCCAGCAAAGAAGCATGCAGTGATACAACCTTTTATTATTTCCAGTTTTCTTTGAGAGAGACATACAGAAAAATAGAGTGCTAAGTTGCAAACATATGTGTTTGCAACCATGGTTATAAAGTCAAGACCACAGTTATGGCTAAACCACAGAGTAGATTTCCACTAATCTAGAAAATCTGAAAAGAAATTATAAGAATTAGTCTAGGCTGAATTTACAAGTATGCAAGTTTAATATTTAATTACTTGTAACTACTTGGCTTAGCGACCTTACAGGTACGTGCAATAGCAGAATAGGTCTTGTATCCGTGCATGGCCATCTGTCCCAGCAGCCACATCTAGGCTGCTTTCTGAGAGATGCCACATCACTCGATGCTACAGGTTACCTGTCAACCCAGGATACAAAACCAGAAACCACAATATAGGTGAAAGTTTCCTTAGAGGCATCCTGAATGTCAGACCACTTTTTTCAACTTGTTGGGCATCAGGACTCAGGGATTCATTTCTGTAGGACTGCTTCCTAGACAATCAGACCCGAGCCAATAGTGCTGCATGGGTTATTCCACCATAGATACAAGACTGCATTTGCTTTTGTTGAACTTAATCTTGTTTACTTTCTCTAACTTGTTCAGATCCCTCTAAATAGCAGCTCTGCCCAGCCTACCTCACCAGTAAAGTGTTTTGCAATTTCAGAACATGATTACACACTCCTAGGCAGGCTATCTGCACACAACCTGGCAGAACAATGCATCATCATGCACAGCTCAAAAGGAATGGGGGACTGTCTAAATTGCAGTAAGTTTGATAAGAAAAGTGCTGCTACACTGAAGAGTATCAGAGAGGCTCAAAACTGTTGCTTGAAGAACCACACAGACCCATCTCTAGGCTTTCCATCTATTCCCTTTCTGTCAACTCGTGACCTGCAGAAGTGATTCTGCAAATTCCAACAAGTGACTTAGTTACCGTGAGAATCCTGACTTCGATGAATCACAGAATTTCTAGGTTGGAAGAGACCTAAGATCATCGAGTCCAACCTCTGACCTAACACTGACAAGTCCTCCACTAAACCATATCACTAAGCTCTACATCTAAACGTCTTTTAAAGACCTCCAGGGATGGTGACTCCACTGCTTCCAAGGGCAGCCCATTCCAATGTCTAACAACCCTTTTGGTAAAGAAGTTCTTCCTAACATCCAACCTAAAACTCCCCTGGCGCAACTTTAGCCCATGGGTTATGCAAACCCATTAAAGATTTTGAATATCCACTTGTGTAGTTGGTGTGGATGATTGTAGTAAGGAAGATACAATATTGGAGACTACAATAAATCTCGTACAGTTATGATATGTGCAACAATTTGCTGAGAAGACAGCATTGGTCATTCTGTACAGAAGCTCTGCATTAGCTATCATTTGGTTTATCCTTTCTCTAGACATTAATGCATTTCTACATTCTTTTTCAAATAAAGCACAACCTAAAACAACAGTACTATTTAACTTAATGCTTCATTTTGAGTAACTATTTTGATAAGACAATGTTACTGAAATAGCTCTCTTTACAGTACTGCAATCCAGAAAAACAACGTTAGCAGATGCACTCATCAATAATCATAAAGCGGTAAGTTTACCTATACTCCCTATTATTTCATTATCAAGCAACTTAAATGTTAATGTAGTAAAGCCTCAAGGTCACTGTGAATGCTAGTACTGTCATCCTTGTTTCATGGATAGGGAACTGAAGAATATGCAGGTAAAGGGACATGCCCAAGGACAAAAGGGGGTTAAAAAAAGGCACATACATGAAGACACAACATGACTTCCATTTCTTGTGCTGTCATCCCAAGAGTCCATTTTTACAAAGAATCCTATTTTTAACGTAATTGTAGGGAGTAGTTAGTCTTCTGATTCCTTACATAAATTTTAATGGTACAAGCACTTTTTGGAGTCTGTGACTCCAGCTAGATTATTATTAGTCCTGCTCTAGTAAGGAAGCAGCAATATGATTCTTTCCTGACAAGAAATACCAGCATAATTTATTGCATTATTACTCCTCTGAACTGAAAGCAATTAATTACCTCCAGCAGGATGCACAAGTGAAAATTCATCAGAGAAATGTGATGAAAAATGTACCCACTGCTTTAAAATAATAGGTGCTTAATGGTTTTTTGTTTGCTAGCTAATCTAGAGCATCTTATAAACAGCTAAGGATTGGTTATCAGTTGCAAAAACAGTTTTTCCTGCCTTATATTATTCTATCATCCATAATCTTACAAGAGAGGAAGAAAAAACTGTCACATTCATAATAATAATAGTAAAAATAATTTTTTTCATCACCAATTTTATCATAGTGAGATGTTTGCATGTACAATGTATGATAAAATATGCATGGATTTATGTTGGAAATAAAAAGCCCTTCTTTTTATTACAGTATCAAAGCCAAACTAAGAATTTTGCTGGAAAAGTTGGCAAACTTATCCTGCATTTGCACTATAGAGAATTTCCTATGTGTTCTGCAGGAAGGAAATGCAAAATGTGGCAGAAGGAAAGAGAACAGAAGCCCACTAACATGTATTTCAGAAAGCAAGTAAATGTAAATAACTGTGCCCTGCAAACCTCCCCTCAAGTTCAAAGTAACAGGGGAAAAAAAAATGTGTTTCATGTTAATAAATTGGGCGTGTACGTTAAAGACAGACACAGAGCTAAATTCATTACATTTATTTCAGCTTTTCAGAATTATTCACATCTGTATGATTCGGTAATTGTTTTTTCTATGAAGTTATTGGAGTAATTTTGCTCTGTATATTCCCGATCAATTCCTCCTCTCAAGGGCACAGTTGAAAAGTGATATTTGAAAACGGTCCCTGATAGATTGCATGGTTAGTCAGCAGCAGAGACAAACAACCTAATCCAGCACAAATTAGTTCGGCTGCCAGCAATAGTTTTATACAAAGATGTAAATTATGTTGTCAAAATCGGTCGCTTTCTAGCTTGCTGCTCAGCTAACAAGAAACCACTTTGGCTGATAAAGATGAACACTAAGCTTTTCTCACTTACAAATTTGCAAATCTGCCACTTCAGCATTCTGTTAGCCACAAACAAAACAGGCCCATATAATTGCTTCCTCTGCTCTGCAGTGGTATTTCTCTCAGTTCTATTTCTCTAAACAAAAATAAAAATAAAAATCTTAAAGGGATTTTGGAAAGTGTAATAGTCTTGAAAATTTTGTTTAAAAAATGGCAACCAGGACAGCCACAATGACCTACTGTTAACATTCCTAGCAAAATCATAAAACATGATAACCTGCCACAAACATCAACTAGTCATACCAATAGTATAGCAGATTTACTGTATAAATGTGGCATCCACAGAACTTCTGAACGCAACAAAGATGTCTTAATAAAGGGAAAATCCACACATCTATTTTAATGTAAGCTAAAGTGTCTTTGGAACTGCTCTAGCTAACAATGGTCCATCTGTATCTATTACTTTTCACATTGTTGTTAAGGGTAGAAAATATATCTGCTATTATTACACCAATCTGCCCACTTTAAATGTGAACTAGATAGATCTAACATTTGTATGAAAATAATAATGCATTATAACTGTAATTATATCCACTATAACTCAAATAAATAAATTATAAATTACAATTACCCTTTAAAGTTGCTAGTCACACTATTTGCTTTAAAATTAATTGCAGGTGCTCCTGGATGTTTTATTACAGCCCCAAAGTTGTATATTTCAAAGAACAGTACAGATGATTCCTGTTTATTTGTTAAATTAAAGCTTTGTTGGTAAAATTACAGCTTAATTAATATTATGGGTACTGTATAACAAAATAGTTTACCTTGTGCATAATTTATTTCCACATGCATATCTCAGTACAGACCCATTACAGCTCTAAGGCAGCTAAAATAAAATATTCCTCCTTTGCTGGCATTTTTCTAAATAGCAGTTCACTAAATCAATATTATTCACTTGGTATTTTTAAAAGCAGTGTATCTTAATAATTACACAGCATTAGAGTAGGCAATAATTTCACTTGCTAAGCATATTAAATTTAGCAAACCATCAGTCAAATAGTTTGTTCTTCTTCAGAATTTGTAAGCAGAGAGTGAGAGAGTTTGGAACCATGTTACTTTGGTATAAATGTCACATATAGTTTAAGGCTGTGTATGTGACTCCCTAAGCAAGCACAGTGCCATATATCTTTATTAGTTTCATTGGTCAGTGCAGTGACCAGTTGTTTATACTCATTACACAAGACAAGGTGAACCATTTGGCACAGACTACAATCACAGCTAAAAACATATGACTTTGCAGAAAATAAAAATTGTAGAAAAGGCTACACAGTGTTGTATATAGACAACCAGAATAAAATTATTTATTTGCTTTAATACTGTTTCAAGCTTCCAGTTTCTCAGACATGCCAAAGCAAATCTTAACTTTTTTTTTCCCCTCAATATAATGTAAAATAACACTAATAATTTTACTGCAGTTCATTATCAGTTTTCTGGAAAAAAAAAATGCTAGTTAAGTCAATGGAATAATAATCCACAAATAAGATGGTACTACGCATAAACCACTGTCACTGAGATTTTTCCTCATGCAGCTTTGCTCCACTCTTTTGAAGAACATACTTCCTTACTCAGTGGCTAGAATGTTATCAAACTGGTGATGTATTAAATCAAATTCATTATAAATCAGTTGACTATGTTTGTTTGCACTATTTTGACTACTGTATCTTGTACTGCCATACACAAGCATTTCTTTCATCACACATATATAAAATAACTTGTTTCTAAAGGGGAAAAAAAGATTTGTTTATTTTGCCAACACCCATCTCTCTGGAGATTTCAAGGTAATCTAAAATATATTCTAAATTCTTCTTCCTGAAATATGACAGCAGATGTGTGTCCTGGCATTCAGCAGGAGCAGGGTCAGGACTGGAATAAGGAATTCAGGGATGCATATACACAGTTTTCTCTCTGAAAATCCCTGTTAAACCAGCCCTGATATTTACAAGGATGTGTCTTCCATGCCAGGTGACTGGTGTTCACTGATAGTCAGTCACAAGGATAGAAGCAAATCTGGCAACAGTCATGTTTCAGGGATTTTTCCTTCCTGATGTTGAAAACAAGATTAACTGCAGTAGAGACTAAAAGTATAGAATACATAGTATTGCGTCTGGGGTAATCTCCTTATGCTATGAGAAGCAAGAGACAAGAGTCTGCAAATTACAATAAGAGGAAAAAACAGAGGGGAAAATAAGCCAGGTTTGGAGGGGAAAAGTAACAAAAAAACAGTGATGACTGCAAAGTGTGTGACAGCACTCAAGAGTGAAGTTTGGAGGCAAAACTATACTACTCGGTGTATTCAGCAACTTAAGTGTGTAAAGATTTTCCCCAAGAATAACACCACCCACAGAACTTGCAATAGTCATCTACAGAAAAAATGAAGCCTCACCTTGCTACACCACACTAGGCTCAGCACCCTGTAGAACTGGGAGAAATCTGAACATGCCATAGAAAAACGCCCAAAATACTGAAAAGTTATGAACTGCTTGCTCATTCTCTGCCACATTTTCAGGAAGGAAACACAAACTCTTACTTTGAGAGTACAAATACGGATATATCATCTCAACTCACTTCTCAAGTCTTCTCTCAGGTACTGATGAACAGTTGAAATGTAGACCTTAGCATTAAGCCCTAAATACAGTTCCCCATTCTTTGTCAAAATACTATATTGACGCTGACTACAGTCTCATCCAGAGCATGCATTTGTTTACTAGACAAATAAAAAGAGAGGAAAAAATATAGAGTAGAAATAAGAGAGGAATGGAGAAATGTCTTCATATTCCAGATCGTTGTCTCCAGTCAAGCCAAAGCCAGACCCAATAATCACACCCGTGGCTTAATATGTTCAGTGGAAACTTCAATTTAGCAAAATTTCTACTAATAACATCTAAAATGAAATAGTCAATCTTTCAGTTTCTCTAGAAAAGTAATTGGCATAAATTTCTTATTAATTCAAAGGCTTGGTAACCACTGGCCCAAGCCACTAGTAGTGGAATGTCTTAAAGCACAGTGGAAAAAGTTTTTTCTCCTACAGAGGAATTTTAATCATCCCATGCTAGCATAACTAAGGCAACCACAGAAACCAAGTTTTAAAACCAATCTCCCTAAAGGCTGTATTCCTAGTATACGATATTAACAGCTTAACAAGTCTCAGCCTACATGAACACCACTCAGGATTCCATCTTTTTCATGTGTTCATATGCAAACTGAGCAAACTAAGTTAGTCAGGCTTCATCATACAGAAATATATTTCCACAGAGATATTAGGAAAATCCACACACACAAAAAAAAAAAATTGAGAGAGAGAGATTGAATCAAATCACTTACGTGCAGCAGACATTTCACAAGAAACTGCAGCCCAGTATGCTATGGAGGAGGTCTGTGAGATGCATGCAAGCTCAAAAAATCTGAGGCTCCTGAGAATAAAAACAGTTGTGCAAAAAGAAAAAAAGATTTTGCACTGGCAATGGTTATGATTACGATAACAAGAACTGCAGTTTCTGTCATAGAGCACTACTGGATTGCTATCCTAAAGCAATAGCTTCAGCTTTACCTGCTGGTTCCAAGTGCTCAGTTGAAAGTTTCAAACTCTAAGGTCCTCTGAAACAGTGATGAAAAAACCTCTTACTAATTTCCTGAAGTTGTCTCAACTCCACTGACACTTGGACTTCGACAGTCATGAGGATCAACGTGACAGTTGTTGAAAAGCAACAGATACTGAAATTAGATACTGGAAGCAATTAGTACATTCTTTACCAGCCACTACTGATGGACAGTGATATCCTCATTGTTCAAGCTATTGCTGCTTTAATAAATAGGTGAAATTATAACAGCAAGAGCTCGTTTGCTTTAGCATAACAAGCTTCAAAGTTTTTTTTTCTCTTTTAAACTGCAGAAATATAACTAGATTGTGTATCTATGTTCCTATGATAACATTCTAAAATATAAAATTTGATATATGCTATTTTTCTCTGTAACAAAATATTACTAAAAATTGTATTTTGAATAGCAAGTTTTCCTTGGATATTACAAGTAACGTGCCCTAGTTCTCAAAGTATAAACCCTTGCTGAAACTGGGCTGCAGCGCCGTGAATGTTTAAAGTCTGTTATCAGTAGCGCTGTTTGCATGTATTACACAGCATTTATTTATGATTTTTTTTTGAATAGAAAAGCACACACAAAGTGTTTTGAGAGAAAACTTTTGACAGCTGCTTAACTGGCTACATTTTAATCTTTCTATCCAGTCTGATAGCATTTTCTTCTCATTATTATGTTTTATTCCCCCCCCCGCCTTGATTTTGTTTTTGTTAGGAGGGCACGTTTAAGGGAAGATTTTCATTTCAGCCTATGCTTATCCAAGAAGCAGTCAAGGACACAGCAGCTGCAGAAACATACCGAGTTTCCACAAAAACTCCCTTCTCTAACTGGGGAAGAAAGAACACCAAGATATTAAAATGCTTCTTTTAAAGCGTATCTCAGATAGGTCTTCATCTCTTGCTGATGCCCCATGATTACAAGGTGTCCAAGTGCAGTCATCTACAGCATTATTCAAAAAAGTCACCTTAAAGGTAGAGTGAATAACAAAGCTACTAGTCAGTGAATATGTATTACAATTGTCTGACCTGTGTTTATGTCACCAGATAAGTGCTTACACGCAGGTACAAACAGCCAACTGAGATCATCCCTTCGAGGAAGGGGGAAGGAAAAAAAAAAAAAAGAAAGAAAAAAAAGAGAAAAGAATTCTGGCAGACAGGAGAAAGAAGCACTACAGCAGGTTCCATCCATGCCCCCCCCCCCACACCCCCCACCGCTTTCCCTGGACTGTGGTATGAAAAAACAATGGCTTTTCTGAGGCTCTGTGCAGACAAGGCAGCTCTGAAAAAACTAATAGCCATGATTAATGACAATGGGCTAGAGGAGAGTTGGGACACAGCCGCCACATATATCATCCGTTCCCATCAGTCTCTGCTCCTCCCTGCCCCTCTTCCTACTACCAGCAAGGCATTATAAAAATGTCTTATCTGCTTTCGACTTTTTTTCTGAAATCACAGCACTGCTGAAAAAGAAGGGGGGAAAAGAAAGAGAGAGAGACAAAGAGGCAATAGGGTGAACAAGAAAATGGCATGTAAAATAACTATAAGATATTCCAGGGGAAAATGCACGAGCTGTAATCATTCAAGATTTCAGCAACTTGACTCTTCACATGCTGAAGCCACATTTTCAAGGTCTTATCTGCCATATGGTTCCCTGTTTGGATGATTTATTAGGTGTAGAAAGCACACTGATAAATTTTACTGCATTTCCCTGAATAGGCAACCTATGGTGTCAATAACAAAGCTCAGGCCGCTTTAATGAAAACTGTAAGCACCAAAGGGTAACCATTTATTTATGAGTCACTACAGTATTACTAGGACAAAATTTATCTTCCCTTCTCACGCACTCTGCAGAAACCAAATCTGGTCAAAGAAACGGCGATCACATCCATATGTCAGTGACTTACTAACATGTCTCCTGCACACTCAGGGCTTGTATCCAAATAAACAGTTTCCATTTAATGACTTTTTTTTTTTTTTTAATGTAAAAGAGGCTCTTAAGTTTGAAAACAAAAAAAAAAAAATACACTGGTGATAACTTGCATATCTACAAAAATATTATGCAGTGTAAATTTTCTTCGTGCAAGACAAAAAATAAAACCTATCGAAAATAAGCATTATCATTTCAATGGTTTAAGTTTTATCTGTATAGGACTGTATCATCAAAATCACTTTGGATAATCTTGGAAAAAAGGAAACTGAAAACAAATGACAGCTCATAGATGTGAAAAACAGTGCTTACAGCTCCATCAAAGATTTCAGAAGACAAGTAATTTGACACTTTGGCCTTAATTCAAAAACCACAACTCTTGAAATTTCTCATTTTTTTCCTTTTTCTTCTTCTTTTTTTTTTTTTTTTTTTTTATTCCCCAACACAATCTTTGGTCTAAAAGAAAATATTGCAGTTGTTCTGTTTCACACACTAAGAGTTACTTATGTCTTCTGCCCACATGCCTAAGGCACATTAGATGCCCTCAAAAATTGCAGAAGATAGCTGGGTAATATAGGCATACTACTTATATGCACTATTTGAAAGGCAAACTGAAATTCTTTATTATTCATCCTACATGAAAATCATCAACTATTCAGACCTGATCAAGACCGACAGAACTGCTTGTTTCTCTTGCTCACACATATGTGCCCCATCTTCTTCCCGCTTTAAAAACAACCAGCAAACCGAGTCACACCCCACCCCCATGCATCATTTGCTATGAATATCAGGATTAGCATGAACACAGGTGGTGAGGTTTTGGCTTCAGCTATTGAGTGTTTTTTCTTTTTTTTTTTTCCTGAAGATAAGCAACAGCATATGTAAATAATTAAGTTAGATTTCATTACTAGATCACTCATATAACTACTCGACACTGAACTAAGAAGTGCCACACTTTAAAAAGTTCAACAGTTGTCACTGAATATTTGAAAAGGCCTTATTTTCACCAAGATACTTCAATGGTAGTTTCCCCATCACAAACTATGGAAAACCTTGCCCTTAACATCCACCTTTAGCACAGATACATAACATGTTATCGGTACACACGTGTCCTTTTTATTATAACTATAAACCTATAGCATCAATGAATAGTTCTTGGCAGAAATCCAACTGCAAACGCAGAATTTTAGTCCTTGGGGGCACAGAGCACTGTGTTTAAGGAGCTGGGCAGTTAAAAGACTGGCTTTCTACATGAGTTTTTAACCTTTGATTAGTGTTGCCCGAAAATGGCTTTCCATGTGAGTAGTTGAATGCCACAGTGCAGGTGCAGATGGAGAGCTGTTCCAGCCCAGGTCAGCCTCTTTCACAAAGCCTGACCCAAAGGTGACAGGATACCATGTCATGACCAATGTGCAAAACATCAAGACGAATAAAGTGCCAGGTAATTAATCATTTTCTGAATTACCAAGCATCTTCTTCCTTGCTGCTAAAAAAAAAAAAAAATCCATAAGAAAAGCATGCCCAAATCACTACAAACAGTTTTTCTCAATTTAACACTTCAGTAGAAGCCAAACAGTGCACTCTGAAATCCTCAGTGGAAACCATAACATATATTAGCATTCTGCAGATAGGGCACTGTTGTTCCTCCCTCCTTTCTTCCTTCTCTCCTTCCCTCCCTCCCTCCCTGCCCCCTCACAGAAGACAGTTAGGAAGAAGAAATTATTTTACACTTCATTTTTAAGTGGAGAGGGGGATGAGGAAGGAAGGGCCTGACACATCTCAGTATCAAAATAACCCATCCTACATAGTATTGCCACAGGTTCTTCTGTATTTTCCCCCACTCCCAAACAGAGGGTTCGTCTCTACTGTTCTACCCAACTAGTAGAAAATTGCTGACAAACATATACCAATGTAAAGTTATGGAGGCTCACAGTGAAAGCTGGTGTATTTTTTGTAGTCTTTATCCAGCTCCATGTCACAGCTTTGCACATCAGAGATTTCATACATGTGACAAAACAGTCAGTCATCATCATCCACACCTTTCCCATTTGAAAGAGCCTAATGGGAGTCTCCACATGCCTGTCTTCTCCAGGCAGGTCCCTAAAGCTGACCCTCTCCCTTATCGCCCCTCCAGCACACAGCTCCCACTAGCTATGGAAACTGACCCCGGGAGCAGATTTACCTGTGAATGACATAACCTTCTGTCACAGCCTTTCTGCGAGTCAGTTTTATGGATTAAGAAATGTACTCCAGCTTTTTTAGCCAACAATCATTTTTATTTGGCTTTCCTCTGGTGATATTCTAGATATTCCCTGAATGTATCAGAGCAGAAAATACATGCCAGACTACTAGTTGTAAATTGGTGCCAGGATTGTAACCCATCAGCTGCAACCACCCATGCACACAATCTTTACGCCCTCCAAAAATAAACCCTACACTGAGCTGCACAGTAATAATCTTCAGGACCATGATAGTTTTATAGTTAAGGGTGAAAAATGTCTCTAATCCTATGTTTACACTGAGCACTCTTTGGGAGCAGAAACTGTATTTTTACTGTGTGCCTATGCACCAGAAAGAGGTCTGCAACCCCAGTCAGAAATTCCTCGATACCTCCCCATTACTAACTGTACATCTCTATTTTTTCTCAGCAGATACAGTCAAGGGGGAAGGGAGGGCAGTCTCTTAAAATGGAAGCTTCTTACCTAGGTTCCTGCACTTCCATTTTTTCATTAAATTTATTTCTCCCTACAATACCTGTCTGGTTTAAAAATATGCCTCAGTTCCTATAAATTACCATAAATGAAACCGTGGCTGAACAGCACCTTTACACAGACACACATGTAGTAATGAACACTTTCAAAACATTCTGCCAAGCGACACAACAGGGCATGCATTTTCAGAGCAAGTAAGCATATCACAACTGTGCATCTCACCACGTATCTTATAAGATCTACAATATTATCTATGAGTCTGTTTTGTACAATGAGGTAGAAGAGCACAGAGCATGATGCCAAGGCTGCAAGCAGGCCCTTCCCCTCCTGTGAGAGCACAGCTCACTTCAGCTCAACTTTGAATGAGGATTATGCTGAAACTGAATTATAGCTTTCTCCCCCCCACGCACATTTATGCTATTCCCCATGGACTGTTTGGGTGTCAAATCTGCATAATCACTGTATATTATTTTTCAATAACCATAAAGCAGGCAAATCACTGTGCTGCCTGACAACCATTAGCCAATAAGTGCACAAAGTTCTTCACATTTTTCATTTGGTGGTTATTTCCCCACAGCTGAACTATAAATACAAAATACACTTTTCCTAACTGTTTATAGTTACTTAGAGCATGTAATACTCTTTCTCCCCTTCATCCTCAACTTAGCATAATATACTTGACTACAGATATACCCAAAAATATTACAGTCGTGAAAAGAAATCTACACAAAGACTACGACTTTGGCTCTGGTATTTCAGGTAAGTCAACTGCCCAGTAAACATAACGTATGATGGAGGAGATACTGCATAGAGAAGAAGAAATTGCAGGACAGCACAGAGAAGAAGACTTGAAAAAAAAGAAAGTGGATGGAATGGACAAACTAATTTCTGTTACACAGGAGTAATTGGCATGATTTCCCATAAATTTCCCATGACATGGTACTTACTGCATCACTCAAAACATGGAAAAGAATAAAAGGGGATGGAAGACTGAGGAAATGAATTGGAAAAACTCTTCTAGTTTAATTTTGAGCTTCTGACTGTTCAAATTTTCTTCCTATTCACTTAAATTACTTTTTTTCAGCATGAGTCATTTCAACGTAGTTTCACTTACCTTCATATTTAGGATCTGAAATGATCAAACGTAAGTCTAAATACATTTCTGTACAAACAGTGCCTCAAAGTTTACACAGACCAAGGCAGTCATTAGAGTACAGCATTCAAGCTATTTTACAATCACATTTAATATCAATAGCAATGCACAACAAAACATACCTTTAGTACTTCTTTAATGGCTATACTAATTTTAATTAGGAATGGGAATAAAATACTTGTTTTTAAAATGTCTTTTTGTAGAATTCTAAAGGTCAAGTTGAATACATCAGGAATTGTATAAACTTTGGTTATATAAACTTGCTGTTAAGCCCTCTGACATACGGTTCTCTTCTGTATAAAGCTAAACTACTATATAGTTGAAATCTAACTACCCATCATAAACGCCTTCAGTATGTTTGAAATAGCCTATCGGACAACATTGTTCACACACTGACATCCCAGGCTGATTTATGAAAGATCAAAGGCTGTAGTTGGTAAGTATTAAGAGGTACATGTTTTACAGAATGAATAACTTTCCTCATTCTCACTAGTTCTTATGGTTTTTACAACAAATTGCCTGGCTCTCAAGAACAGGCTCATAAAAAGAGTGAAAAACACTTTTCTATCCCAAGCCTTCTAAAGACTTGAAAAAAAAAAAAAAAAAGTTGTAGACACTTTTGAAACTATAAATTTAAACACTTCTAGAATTTTAAGAGTAGTACTAGCCTAAATTTATCTCATACATATATTTATACTAAGTGGTCAATGAAAACATAGGAACAAACATAAGATAATTATTTAAGAGTCTTTTTCCTTTGATTTTGGGCCTTTAGATAAACAGAATATTCTCCAAAAAGTATATTTTTCCTGATGGGGTTGGTTCTGTGGAAGACTAAAACCTTGGATGTTATACAGGCAAAACTGTAATGACCTCTAGGAAGTGAAATATGGTTGCTTTTGACATTATGAATTACCTTCTAAGGCTAACAGAATTTCAATTACCAAAATAAAGGCAGCTAGCCAGAACAAAGGATGTCCATATTTAATTTTTAAAACTAGTGGCAACTTCCATCAGTATATCATTGTGGTGATCCGCTGGCCAGAGAGAGGCCTTCAGAGAGCTTTCTGTTGTTGACCTGCAACAATGCAATTCCCAGCATGGCTAGATCCACTAACAAGACTGCGTTTTGGGACTGACATTTTGGGAGGAAAAAGTAACGGAAAAGGAACAGAGTTTTTTCTCTTTCAGTTCCTCAGTTGGCAATCTAGAGAAAAATACATGCATCACAAAGCACTAATACTAAGGAAAAATCCCTGTGCCAAGAGACCTTTAAGAAAAAATAAATCATCATCATACATGCTACATGAAATAGATAGAGACACACATTTCCTTACCAAGAAGGCATCTGTGACCCTTACAATAAGTTTTTTTTTCCCCAATATACAGGAAAAATATAGCTTTTCTGAGTCTCCATATCTGAGTGACTATACTGTGGAAGACAGTAGAGAGCCACTACCAGTTCTGCACTACTTGCTAAGAGCTCTATTTCTCAGAAGAAAGGAATGAAGGAAACGAAAGAAGGAATGAGGCAGACCACCAACAGAACTATTTTGTATAAGTTGCCTTAAACAGGAGCCGGGAAAAATATAGGCAGATATACTGGTACATAGACATCCAGATCATTGAAAGCCTTCTTGCTCTCAACTTGAAGAGAATCATACACACACACACACCGTATTTTGCTGCATGATGTCGTATAAAAACATCAGGTCTAACATTCTCTTCTGGAAGCTTGAGGTTTAACACAATATAACCCAAACTAAGGTGTCATGAATCAGCAAAAAGTAGAGAAGAGGCTACTGACAAAGGTAGCGGGGAAACGGATGGTGTGACATTGTTTCAGAAAATTCTGAATAAAAAGAAGTGAGCGAGCAGAACTACACTAAAAAAAAAAATAAAATAAAATAAATGGCTGCAATGCCTCAGAATTAAGTCTGGGCATCAAATATTCCTGAAATCTTTGTTTTAAACTCAGACCAAATATCCTGAATGTCCTGATTGAAAGTGTGATTTCAGACATGGTTTTCTGACTTTCACGCATCAGAATGCACAGCCATTAAAACCTGAATAGGTAAATTTTGTTACTCACAGGATTCAACATTTTGCCTTCTCTTCCTTGAATATATTTGCTAATTGATGACTTCTTGCAAACATGGGCATTGTCTTTAGTTACTTTCTCAACTTTCCAGCTACTTAGATGGGAACTACGACAATCCTATCCCTCATAGGAAAATTCCTATTTTCCAACAGGGGAAAAAAAAACGACAGTAAAAAATACTCTGAGATTCAAAAGCATCATTCTAGATTTCCATGTTTTCCTGGAGGCAGCCCCGTAACGTAGCATTCCATCACAGAAGTAGAGCAACATACAGCTGCAGCTCCCCAAAGCACTGTGCTAAACAAAACCAGGAACACAGAAGTTCAGACATCTTGAAAGCAAAAGATATATTATAATTCATGAAGCACCAATGCCTTATTTACTGAAATTCTTTACATATATATGTGATATAGGAATGGATTTTCTTAAAAGTCACATCATCCCCTTAGTTTATAGGGAAGTCTTAAACTTCCTTGAATTGGGAGGGCAGACTTTCAGTAAAACTGAACTGCACAGATGCTTATGTTACCACATATCTCTGATAAATGCAAGACTGAAAAAAAAAAAAATGGTATAAAACCCACTGCTACAAGAGCTCATGCTTGTTTTCCTGCTTGCTATGTTATTTTCTGACCATTTCCTGCTCTTCACAGACAGAAATACCCAGCATAACATAAGTACTAAGGTACTTATGCTTACATAAGCTATGTGTGTAGCCAGGGCTACACAACAGACTTAATTGTGTGTCACTGACACCATGCGTCACTTCGAATGCTGTATACTTGGAATTCTAAGCAATATTGTGCCTAACGTCTACTGGAGAAGAAAAAAAAAAAAAAAAAAGCCCTCAAAGAAATGCCTCTGCTAGACAAAGGTGGAAAGAGCTAAGAAGAGCAGAGCAAATATTCTTCACAGAAAAGGAATGGCTTCTATTCTACTTCTAGTGAAGTTCTAAGAGAAGATAAAATTAGACTGAATTACCAGACACCTGATCCTCTAAAGAAAACTTGTCAGCTACCATCTACAAATGTTTCTTTTGGTGATACAACACAATGCTGCACATACCTCCAAAAAAAAAAAAAAGTTTCAATTAAAGGATCAACATTCTGTAAGAAGCTCATCCTACTTTTTTTCCTCATGGTGTGTCACCTGCTACTGCAGTCTTTTTATTTAGATACATTTTTAAAAGACTTATTTTTGGACATTAATAGCTTTAGAAACTGATATCAGATCAATAGAACAGTGAACTGATATTTGACAAAATACATGTTTACAATATTACAATCGATAGAATTATAAAAACCCCATGCACTCCAATACTGAAATATTTCTACTTCCAGCGGTGAAATATTTGCAGATTTCCTTCACACTTTTCCTTTTTATATTTTTTCAGTCACCTCATGTCTAGCCACTTCTTTTAAAAAAAAAAAAAGATACTAATTTTATAAACAAAAACCTGCTTTTTGATTTGTATTAATCTGTTTTAATACAGATATTTTTGTATTAATTGCATTTATTTTATTAATATGCATTAATTGCATTAATACAAATTGTTTTTCACGTGTTATAAAGCAATTTGCATCCCCTGCTCAACTGCTTTCCTTTTAGCTGCATTCACACTGGAAATAATTTTAAGAGTTCCTCTTATGCTATTTAATTTATATTAGAAAAGAGAGGGCTTTCCCACACCTTTAACACATTAATTGAGGAGAAAAAAAATGCTGCATAGAGTCTGCTCTCAGAATTCATCTATTATCAAATTTCTCAATGCATGGAAAACAATTCCAAGTTGCTCAAAAACTGTAGTAAGGATTCAAAACCATAGTATTATCTTCATTACATTTACTCCCATTCCACAAGTTTTGAAACCTAAGAACATAGGCACATATAATACTTCATTACCAGTTATTTCAAAAACATATTAAAGTGGTTATCTACACAAGAAATACTCTTTAATGAAAAGGTGACTATACTTCTCATTGTTAATATCACTTCTCATGCCAGCCTCAGAACACGTGAACAAATTTATTTAACAATCATTATATACTGTACTAAAACAAAACTTCAAAGTCTTATTCTGAAATTGCATGCATTAATCCTTTTAAATAGTCATTACTATTAAAAAAAGCAACAATCAATGGCTGCAGAAATATGAATTTGCATTTTCAAGAATGTTTGGAAACATTAGTTATAATTAGCAAAACAAGTATTGTCCCCATGACAGCCTTTCTTTACAAACCTTTGAATGTTTGACAAGAAAAGGTCATGTTTTGTAAAATCCTGGAAAGGTCATTCAATAACAAATCACATGAATGAAATCACAAGAGTTCAAGGAGGTTAACAGAAACACCACAGGCATTAAAGCATGTTTTCAAGGTAAACAAGGTAAAAGAAAAACAGTCTGCCTTAGCTCTGGAAAAAGGAAAAAGCAAGTAGTCTCTAATTTGCTACACACTGTAATTTTAAAACATTTTCTCTGCACTTGGTGGTTTAACACTACGTATTATTTCTCATGTTCGACGCATTTAGGGAAGGATTAACAGATAACAGAGCCAAAACATTTAAACATCTCTTCAAATAGCCTAGGTTGACCTTAGTAGATTTTTCCGCCTTAATCTTGTGACCAGACACTTAGAAAAAAAACAAAACTTAACCTCCATCTCAACTAAATCTCAATCTTAGATCTCAAAACTTCACTGCTTGAAACTCTGCCAGCCTTTCAGCTAAACACTTTGACCTGCCTGTGACCTCCTATTTCCAGGTCTATTTTCTTCTTTACCAAAAGAACACAACATTTTTCACAGGCAGGAATAACAAAGAGTTGTTTATATAGGGTAATTTAACTACAGGATCAGTGCAGGGAGCAGTGTGATGTATTTGATCCACAGACCAAGGAAAAAAAGCACTGCTCACCAGTGTTAGAGAAAAGCCTATTGAATAGTTTTCCTGGGGCAAGCCAGCAAATTGGGGTTCTTTTCATGTATAGGCATAAAAAAACGAATTCAAGAATGATCTTGGGTCTCTGTCTCCACAGGGTGTTAAAGCACTGGCCTACTGCAATTCTGAAGTTTTAAAGTTCCATTATCCTGGTGGAAAAAAGGAGTGCTTATTTACATAAATTCAACATTATTCAAAAGAATTTGCTACACAGGAGGAAATCTTTTCTAATACAAAGAATTTAGAATTACCAACTATGCTTAGTTTATCAGCATTACACTTGTGTTTTCATTTATGACAGGCTATTTGCAAACTGTAATTTATTTTGGACCTCTTTATGAGATTAATTTAACAGGATCAGACCTGTGGACCACCTAAAGTTACATGTTGGCTGGCAGTAGCTGGTCTCATGGGGGAGAAAAGCACAGTGACAGCAACACGGAACAGTCTCAGGACACACTGTTTTAACGCCTAACACAGATTCAGATGTCCAACTTAGCTTCATGAGTTTAAGAAAGTCTGAAAACATTCAAGTTTCATACCAATATCATTAGATACTCCTATGTGATGCTTCTCATCCATTTCAAGTCCAGGTAATAGCATCTCTCTAAATGCAGACACCAATATAGACAATTAAATGTGTTACAGTAATCATTTCTTCTATCGTAAGCTTGATAGTAAAGCAAGATAGTAAATCAAAGCAACTTGGCTTTCCCATCACCCAAGCTGAATAGATATACTGAACATTGCATTTCTTACTAGAAGACCACTTTAACACTGGGTTCATCCTTCTTTGGAACTAACAACAGAAAGCGTTATCTGGTTCCACTATAAAGTTTAAAAGCTTGACATTTTAGCAACCTGCAGACAAAGGAAAGCCTGCTGACCTCAGAGCACCACCCAAGCAAGGCAACAAGCTTCGATGAAAGAATGCAGCAAATAAAACAAATGCACACTCGTTGAGGTTTCTGCTCTGCCCATGGCACAGTAAACTAGTTTAGGGTAAGTAACACAGCAGAAAACTAAAACTGATAATAAACAAATAGGATCGTTTTTCAGTTACAGCATTCTCCTCAATGTTTTAACCATGACAGAACACTAACACTTTCAAAATAGGGCAAACAGAACTGGATCAATGCAGCCTGCACATGCTTCAGGTCACAATTCTTCTCTTCCGCCCTTCTACATGGGCGTGCTCCTCTGCACACCTCGAATAGGCTCTTCTCTAATGCCCTGCTCCTAACCTTTTCCAGAAAAAGGGGCAGAATGTGTACCAGAGGAAGCACAGGAAGTTCAGCTGCTTGATGGTCATGGAAATGGTATCATGTTTGGTCATCCATGTGAGCCCAATAGCACGAAGAGCCATTAGCAGCCATGCACTACCAATATTTAAATAAAACCTTGAAAATTATTTCCAGATGAAGTCAAGGCAGTCAGGGATATATCCCTTTACAAGAAGGATGCATGCCTTCTAAGGAATTAAGGAACAAAATACTAAAAACAATCACGAGCATTACAAAGACTTTACTAATTAGCATATATTTTGTTTTTCTACCCACATATACACAGGCAGACTATGCAAATGAATGTATTTTATCAGGAAGAAATATAATATGACTGCCTATAGGACTATCAAAAGTACATCTGGCTGATATCTAGTTCTCAATCCATATCCACCCAGTATAGTTTTTCTTCTTATTTCAGCACTATCCATGTGCTGGCAGAACGTCTTCTGTTCTTCACTATAGGACAACTCAAGACATTTGATCCATGCATTACCAAAGCTTCCGGTTTTGACACAGGCTTATACTGTCTTTTAGTAGCACTTTAGGAGCTGTGCAGGAAGTACTCTCCAACATGTGGTCCAGAGCTCCAGTGTTATAGTGTTGTCATTATTTTAGCATTTAGGGATCATGTGGTACCTTTTCCTACAGACTGCAGCTTTGCCTTCCTATTTTGAAGAGCTCAAAAAAAAAAGAACTGTTCTAGAAATGTTACTCGTCCATTAGTGCTATTGTTTCTTTAAAAAGCTATACCAGTTTGTACTATGACTGATCAAAATGACTATCAGAAACAAGACACCTCATTTTGTCTTTCTTGCCAACTATTTTAGCTTATTTGCCATGAGCACAGGGTATAATTAATATCACACAGGAGCCAGCATTGTCATTTTTCAAATCATTTCCCTGGAAATGTTCTACACCTCTTAATGGCCCTGCTAATGCTGTAGCTGTCATGTTTTGGACAGCTGCGCTTTTACAAGACAAACTCAGCTGCGCCATGCGCCTCTCTGTAGACTTTTTAGCTCAACGGCTCAGAGGCCATGAATGCCAGCTGGTAACGGCTATATGGAAATCTTTGATTAATTTTTTTACCTCTAGACGCTGACTGTTGCTCAAATGTCACCTTCCCAGTTTCCATCCCTAGCCAGTATTTCACCCCCCTCTCAGTACTGTTTGATGGATGAAGAATCAACTGAATGGGCCAAAAATCTTATGACTAATTAAAGCCAATATAGCCAGCCCAGATGTGGAGCTAACACAAAGTCTGGAGAGGGTCCAGGTCACACACATGAAATGCTCAATTGTTCGAGAGATGGAGCTCTTAATGACATTTACTGGGCTGGAGTTAACACAAACTGATATTCAGGGGGCAGTACGGAGACAGGACAGGAGTTGCATTTTGTCAAGCTTTACCTTCACAGCTTACAGCCACAGCAAGCTAGCTGCATTGATCGAATGAAAACATGCAGCAACTACACAGATATTGTGAAGTGATTAAGAAAGTCAGTCAGATTTTATGCTGTTTTACTCTGGAAATGATGTGAAGATGACAATAAGAACAAATTAGTAGTGCTCAGCAGTCATCTAGTCAGGTAGGTTGGTTTGAATTCAGCAATTGATTCTGCCTATGAAGCAATACTAAGCGTCTTCCTACTGAGTCAAAGAACCAGAGAACGTGATCAATAAACAAACCTAACGTATTGTAATTTCTAATACATACAAGTATGCTAACCATCCATTTCTGCAGATTATACGCCTCTGCAGCTCTCCCGTTTTAACTTCCTGTTCATTAACAATCTTCACTCCTGAGAAAGAAGATGGCAAAACTTATTTTCCCATCACGTCTGCAAAATACTGGATAAAGTTATGTTCAACAGTTCAGCAGCAGCAATTGTCCCAGTTGAAACCAGCCAGGCCAGGAAAAGTGACATGAACAGGATGCTGCTAAACATGCACAATTCAAAAACACACACTATATTCTCTTCTGCATGATTTGCTGCCATTTAAAAGACAATAAACAGCAACTTTAGATTGCTAACAACATGTCATTTAAGGTTTGCTGTTGCTCAACATCAAGAAAAATCAATGCCAGCTCTACAGGGGCAGAAAACCCAGAGAAGTGAGCTCCATTTCAGGTCTGTTTGAACTCATTTCCTTTCTCCATGGTTGCCCCCTTGTACACCCCCTCAGGCATCCCCTCACAGCAGGCATGACAGCTTGACACATTGACAGCTTGCACTGAATGACAACTGATTTGTACAAATTTCAAGCCTTATAAATCTACCTGTCACAACAACAACATAAAAGAGCTTGGACCCAGCAGGTAACTCAGAAAAAGCTTCCCCTGACAGCATTTTCTGAAAAGCAATGGCTTGCCTCCTGCCAAAAATTCCAACTATCATCCTTGTATAACTTTGAATAAAAATTCAGGGCCCATTTTCTTGCCAACAGGCTACCAATCGTCTTATTTAAAGATTAAAAAGAGTGAACAAGAAAAAAAAAGCCATCCACAGAATTTCATTTTATACTGATATGAAAGTAGTACCACCTGCTATGGCAGGATTACCACACCATTTTTCTCTACAGTGCTCAGACAGAGTAAATGAGCAAGGCTTTTTACGGTATTTAAACAATATCCCAGATTGCGATGCTGTTATGCATCCATTACATTGGAGCTGTTAGTCAATGCCACTCTTGCTGATAGAAGTTCAAGAGTTTTTTCACTTTGGGAGGTTGTTCTGTTTTGGTTTGGTTTTGTTTGTTTTGGTTTGTGTGTTTTTTTTCTAGCTTAGTTGTTAAAAAAGCAAAATTCCAATTTCAGACATAAGCAAGGCTTTTCAAGGTACATTTTGCTGTCCAAGTCTGGTGGAAATCCACGTGGACATTAGTTAAAATGCTAAGCACTCAATGCTTTTGCAGGGGATGCAAGACTAGTATGCAAAAAAATTTTGCAGCAGCATTTGATGCTCCATTTGCAGCATTTGATGCTCCAAAGGAATAGAAAGGGAATAAAGTAATTCTGTAAAAGGCCTTTACAGAAGGAGTTTATACCAAAAGAGTTATGAAACCCTGCAAGAAGACTCCAAAGATGATGAAACATATACGGTATTTAAAATGAGAAAGTTTTAAAGTACTCTGAGAACTCCCTGTGGGACAACCTTCCAAGTACCAAAGGTGCCATAGGAAGCACCAAGTCAGCTTCCCTTAATCCTGAAAAAAAAGATCATATTAAAAGATACCTGCCATTAGGGAAAAAACAAGTTACTTGTGGTGTTTTACCTAAATAAATAAAATGTTCAGCAGCTTCCAGTCATAGTCTACAAAGATCCATAATAATAACTTTCTACTATGCTTCTAGATAATAAAAGCAATTAATAATACATGTAGAATTTGTATAAATTGCTAATTCAGCCCATGAGACCTAAAAGAAATGGCTTTCTTGCCTTTTAATGCAGGTATTACTGAAAATTTTAATTGTTCAAGTCACTTTGCATGCATACAGCAAACTGATGATCAGTGCAAATTATAACAGCACAAGTTGAGTACTATTTCACATTTGAGGCTGCTGTGCTCTAAGTTCACTATTGTCATGGCTTTGGCTGGGATAGGGTTAGTTTTCTTCATAGAGGCTCATATAATGTGTTTTGGATTGTTTTTATTAAAATAGTGGTGACAACACACTGTTGCCTCTTTGAAGAAAATTAACTCTATCCCAGCCGAAACCAGGCCAACTATAATAACCCAAGATGGGGAAAAGCTCTTATTTTCAGTACTTCCCTGACAACTCCCCTGGTTTCCCTTCTGTAATGATTTTGTGCAGACAGGAACACTATCACATAAAATCATTCTAACAGAAAAAAAAAATACCCCTGCGTGGGGGTAGTGTCTGAAGAACTTCAGCACACACCTCTTCTCCCTTACTGCTCATGGACATCTAAGAGTTGCATTATCTTTGATCAAAACAAGGGGGGAGGAAAGGAAAGCAAATAGCATTTTTCAGATAAAAAACAAATACACAGATGTGAGAAATTTGTAGTCACAGAGAAAATGTTTGCACTAAAAATTAATATTTAACAAAAACATTTTTCTGACGGGAAAGTTTTCAAGAGAACTCTAAGAACCTGTTTTTGTTTATCTTTCCAGTAAAATTATAACTCGTTTCTGTGCCCTATATACCAAAATGGTAAGTAAGAAAGCATAAGCAGACTGCTGATGACTTCCCATTGAGGCACAGGAACATAAAGCTACGTAAGACAATAATCACACATCACAGGATCTTTAAAACAGGTGGCAAAGGCTAACCAGCCAAGAGAAACCACTTCAGCACAGAGCAGTCCTCTCAGAACTACTTGCACTGATCTGCTCAACACAGTCCCCAGCCTTACAAAGGAGGAAAAGACAAGTGACTTCCATAGCATCTTAGTGACCATTACCTTGAAAAGGACTAAGGCAGTTATCTGAAGACGACCAACAGTCAACTACAAGTTATGGGCAGGAAGTTAGCATTGTGGTTCAACCATCTTGGCTGGATATCTTGCAACAAAATACGTGCAATCTCTTTTTCCAGTAATGGGAAGAACCTTGTGTACGTGCTTGTTTCTTCAAATCTTTACTCCTAATATTTTTTAATGGACAACAACGTCACTTTTATACTAGAATATGAAATAATATAAAATTACAATCACCGGAGGGAGTTCCACCCCCATTTTGTTTTTCTAAAGCTACTAAAGCACTGTGCCAGCACTTGAGCTATGACTGAGGAAGGAACAAAACAGGGACATTCTGGCATTCTGGGGGAAGCATTTGGCATTCTGGGGAAGTAGAATGCCAACTGCTTCCAATGGTAGAGAAGAGGCTTGGATTTTAGTATTGCTTAAGTTGACCGCTTCCCCGGATTTGGTAACCATAAAAATCAACTACCATTGATTTTTTCCCATGCCAGTTTTACAGCACATACAGGCCTTGTTTAAAATACATAGCCACAATAGGGCCTCTGACGAGAATACTTATTATCTCTCAGAAAATGAGTTGGGATACAAAGGAGGAGAGAAACGGATATACGCACATTACCCTCAACTTTTCCATCCTTTCTACATACAACAAAACAGAGGTCTTAACTCCATCGCATACAGAGGCGGAACCTGTTTCTGATGGAAAAGGGCTGCTAAATGCTACCAATGCTACCTGTGAGGGGCAAGTTCTAGCATTTCTAGGACCTCGTTTCTTGGACTGGTGGAAGTCAGTACATTTTTGCCACTTAGAACCCTCTGTGTTATTTGTAACTGTCAGTGGAAGGGAAATCTGTAATTGTTAAGAGGGAAAAGAGCCTGTGCAAATTCTTCCCAGTGCAAAGTGAACAGTCAATCACTTTTATAAGGACAGGAACAACTGAAACTATCCATTCGTATACTTTCCTTTAGTCAACAATATTACCTTTAGTAATCTGGGGAATGTGCATCCATAAATTACAGAAAGTGTTATTGCATTGCTGAATAAACAGCAACATTTCCATCAGCAGCAGTGGCAGCCCCACAAAGGTATAACAAACAGACTCAATCATTTTCTTGTCAAGCTTTGCAATGACTGCAGAGTTTACTGCTGGAGATAATGTTGCTTTCCTCAGCATTGTGTGCCAAACTGCAAACTGCTTATTAAAACAAAACCTCTTTTTCTGAGCAGCATGAGTTGGATAATCACTTATTGCACTCAAGAAAAAACAGGTTTGATGCCCAGAGGTGGTTAGCAATCAAGCATATGCATTAACATTTGGTTTGTAAAAACTGGTTAAAAAAGTAAGTGATCTAAGAAGGAATTATGAGAACCAATGCCCCAGGTCGATCATTTTCCCTGTTAATAAATTGTTACAGATAAAATATTTCAAACTACTCTAATATGCCTCTAAGAGAGAAATTAGCAAAGAAAGACAGGAGTGAAACATAAATCAACTCTTCCAAATCAGATATATGCTCTTTAAAAACTGCTTTTCAAGAGGAACAGTTGTATTGCATCTTCACATTCCAGGTACAGGTAGCAACTTGCTTTTCAAAGAAGGAAACAAAAAAAAAGTGAACTTAAAAACTAGTCAACTGTGTCAGAGATACTGTTGAAACACAAATGTGTTGTTGCCATCCAAAGAAACAGCTTGGCATAACTGAGCCAACCAATACTCCTGAAAAAGAAAAAAAAAGCGGTTCAATTTTCTTTGCTTAAAACAGATTGACAACCATTTTACTTGGTTGAATAACAGGAAATTCTGAGACACAAATGAACAAGCTCTGCCATGTCAAGAAAACACTGCAGTAAAGCAAGCCATTATTCTTGACTTAAGATTGGCTCCTTTTTTTTCCTCTTTTCATTTTCTTAATGATTAGAGATATATTAATATAAAGGTAAGCACACAGCCTTCTCTCTGCTATGCTGGCACTGCTGATTTCCTTCTAGCGCTAAGCTATCAGCTGCTCAAGAAAACAGCAACATCCAAATAAAGGAGATTTCAAGACTATTATAAGTTTTAGCTGAGTACTGTGAGACTCACAAAGCCACACACACACAAAAGGAACTTAAGAGGCTGACTGTAGCATTTGCCAGTGATTTTCAGCAAGTGCAGGAACACTATTAAAGACCATGTTGCATCCAAAGAACAAGAAAGCAAATTCTGGGACTCAGCACCTGGAGCACTTCTGCTATTCTCAAGGTGTGAAGTTCCAAACTTACAGAATCATCTTTGATTCTGCAACAGTTTGAGTATTTTTTTCACAGGTGCTTATATGACCTGAGTACCTAAACCCTAATGCGAAGTCGGCTTTGTTTTCTGTGGAAAACTGCCATCCTAACTGTAATTAGACATAAAAAGTAAGCATTTCTATCACTTTTATCTAAAATTACTTCAATCTAAAGGAGGGTTAAATCATGCCAATCTGCACATCTGTGCTTCTGTTCAGCAATGATTCGACATTTATACAGCCAGAGTCATTGCATCAATGTAAGCTCTTAGAAAAAAGCCTCCAAGCCAATTTAGAGAATGATGATAAATACTACGATAAATACTAGTACTTTAACTTGGTCAAATGCAAAATCATAGCCACATTCTCACCAGATTTTCTTGTCAAATGGGATTAATGAAACAGTCAATTAAATGCTTTCATAAAATGTATTTGTAGCTATTAATATTTGAAAACCATTGAAAATATCAACTCTTTTCCTTATCCCACCTACACTTTGAAAGGCCATAAAGAAAATTAGGTTTCTATGCAGTGATCTCTGCCAGAGCAACTGTGAAATAAGAAAAACTCCAAACCTTCTCCAAGGCAAAGACAAACAGACTAACTCTTTTATCATGTTTATTCCTTAACTTCCTTACTCAATTTTTTGTCCTCCTTAGGTCTTCTCTCTTTTACTTTTCCACCAGAATGACACCTACAGGGTGTGATTTAACAGATCCTTTAACAGATGTCTTTCTCTTCCAGGCTCTTCTCAAATGAATGCACTTTCTATCCAATCCAAAGTAAACTCTTTAATATGATTTCATCCATTCACTTTCACATTTTAGCCTTACAAGTCTTGTGTTTCTTGCCACCCTTTGGTTCTCTCAACTACTCATATACTGAAATTGTCTGTAGCTTCCTCCATTCTCATTTCCAGGCCTCCCCATAGCCCTTGCACACATCCTTTCATTCATGCTCATTTCCCACTCTCTTAGGCCCAAAGTAACTGTTTATACACATCAATATCAAGAAAGGCATCATCAGAAGAAAAAATGGTAACGCAAAACAGTAACACGAAATCATCAATCCTAGCATAAAGTTCCATGGAAAAACAAATTCATCATATTGGTACAACTACTGATAAACATATTTTTTCAAACCGAACAAACGCTCCGTGTATAAAACGAACTGCTGAACTGCAGTGTACCTGAATCACTTAACATTCATAACTAAATGCAATAATGCATCCACTCTTATTATCTTTAATTAACACCATCATATTTTGCAATTACATATGCAACAGGAGATGTTTCAGTTAATCTGCAAGCTACCTTTCAGAGCATTAGGTGTATGATCTGCTACCCAAAGGTTCCAGAGTGTCCCTTAATTCCCATCATTATCTACTGACATGCCCAAATGATTCTTTGGCTACTTGTTAATAAAAGAATCAGAAGGTGCTAATCTCATTATCGCCTTGTCAGCAGTTCCTGTCAGAGCGTTGTTGCCCATTAATCGCCTCCTGCTGCAGTCAATCAGGATCCTGCCACACACTCTCCCAACATGTTTATTCTTTTACCTGTTAAAATAGAAGCTAACCAAATTGTCACATCACACTACATTGACTAGCACCACATTACAGAAACAATTATTTACTTTCCTGTATAGCAACACAGATATGATTGCAGAGTTCCAAACAGTTTAGCTGGGCTTAGTCTCTAAGTCTTGAGTTCCATCTTCCTAATTTATTACCTGGTTTACTTCACAGTCATGCTAACACAGCCAGGGAAATAATTGCCGCCATATGAAAAAACCCTAGAGAATTTTTATGCCCAGGAAGAAAACTGCCACTCACTGTTAAAACTGAAGAGTGCATATTTATTCCTACTACTTCAAATAGTAGGCATAATTTACTCAACAATACACACTGCGAACCTAACTCGGAGCTTATATATCCCAAAACAATTTTCTCACTATGTGCTGACAGAAATTTCAGAGACAGATATCCAGGATTATCCAAAACTTCTCTCATATGGGTATATTTAAAAATTTCTATTTATTTTTCAAACCTTAGGAGCAGGCTAATACATGAACTTCATATTAATGAGCTTAGTATTTCCAATTAGTGAAAAAAAGAAGATAAACAAGGATAAACACTAAATAGCATAATGCAAGAAAAATAAATAAATAAAAAAAATGCAGACAGAATAAGTATGTGGAAGAAAAAGAAGAAAACTACACCTGTCAAACATATCCCTGTCTCACTAGAATTACTTACATACTGCGGTTTTCAAAAACAGATGCCTAAAATTCAGGTATCTGACACTTGTTTAGTAGCTCACACACAGGTCTGCCCACCAGGTTACAACCAGGACAGAAAAGCCTCAAGCATCCCCTTCTGCAGCCACCCAGCAAGAGCCTTGCCCTAGAACTGCACAGAAGAATTCTGTCAGCTTCAGGGGACTTCGTCCAAAGATAATCATCCCAAGGCCTTGCAGCTGCAGCTGCTGTCCTTAAATCTTGGAATGAGTAAAACTAATCTTCTGAGTGAAATTCCCTCTCTACTCTAGGAAAATAAAGTGGCGGGGGGTAGGGAAGCAGTCCAAACCAAACATTCAGAGAAAATAATCAGTCAGTATTTTATTCTATTCACAAGAAATAGAAACTCTTTCTTCTTTCCAAAACCATATACTTCTCTTCTCATGAATACACAGCTACAAAAAAAAAGCCATAAAACAGATCTGAGATGCAGCTTGAGCTAAATAGAGGAGGTATCATATTTCCCAACTGTTGAGATTCAACGCTAACTTTGGTAGCTCAAGGTATTAAAAAATATTCATCTGTATTCATCTGTTTCTACTGAGCACTTAACTCCACCTCTGTGATCTGACCTTTCTGAATTCCTCCATGCACTACGCAATAGACATTACAAAAGCATACATATTTGTGTCCTGTTTTACAATTTTGGGGACATCTCTAGCACCCGTTACAGCCCAAGACACCATGAAGGCACCTCAGCTCAAACAGTATTGTAAAACACAAGGAACCTATGTATGTAGAGGATACAGATTCAGATGCCATTTGTGGTATTGGCTCTGAAGTTCTATAAATACAATACAATTATAAATCATTTCCTGAAATATGATTCATGGGAAAGGCTCACAAACCTAGATAGATTATAAATATCTTCACAACTTATTCCCAACACAAACTGCATACAAAGAGTGTGACTACATAGAGGGAGAACCAGATCCTCTATGGATCACAAAATGCCAATTGCCTGCAATATACAAATCCCTCAGAATCAGAATCTTGGAGAGAAGTGGCTTGCATTACTTTCTCCTCTCCTTCTATTAGTTTAATGAAGACAATCAGTAGGTTGGTATTTTTTCAAACTTTAGCCCTACAGGGTAGTTAAATAATATAGAAGCTTATCGGTCTACACTTTTACTAATGAACATTAATGGAAGACTGCTTGGCACAGTCCTAAAGCACCCACCAAATTTACATAGAAAACATGGAAGCATGTGAAAAAAAAAAATGGATAAATAAGTGGAAACAGGAAGAAATACTATTTAGAAACAGGAATCACATTTGCATCTCAATCCAGGCATCCCATGTTTGCCATAAAACCGCTACATAGTTGAACAGCACAAGATCGTGAAAGTAAAACTGTTTTGGCTGAGCTGACAGTAATAAGGTTGATATGAATCATAGAACCATTTAGTATGAGCTATATTATAATATTCAGTTTAATCATGTTAACTGTAGGGGGAGGGAGAAGTAGGGTAAAAGGAATATACAAGCAATTTACTTGCAGGCACTTTTAACAACTTTATTTAAGCTTGTTTTATCTGCATAAAGAATATCCCAATATGCTTGTTAAGCGAAATGAAAATGGAAAGTGTTTCCAGTAGCATAAAGACATTAGAGAATGCCTTAAAGTGTATGAAAATTTTACATCAGCTCTTATTACAGTTGATTGCTGAACTGACAAGGGGAAAAAATGTATCTTAGGTTTCCCTCCACTTGTACATTAATAAGCACTTTTTAAGCACTATTCTGCAAAGAAACTGAAACACTTAAATTCTGAAAGAAACACTCTATCTCTAATAATAATGGTATATCAAGATATATTTTTATTTTAAAGAAAGAAAAGACCTTTCTTGATTTTTTATTATACCAATTGACTTTGCAAAAGTAGATGAATGTATACCCATTGATGTTATACTGGGCAGTCAAGGATACTGATTTGTTGCCTAGTGTAATTAAATGACACTTCTGCAAAAAACAGGCTTTATTGGTGGTGATTCATTAGAGGAAGAACAGCTTTAAAAGTAACCTCTGGATTTGGATAATGGTTTCGTATTTCAGTCACTTGCAGCATGATAGAAGGTTTTTGGCTTAGAAACTTAGCCATCTACATGTGACAAGATTTTTCAGAGACCACATTTTTCACTTCAAAGATTTCTGTCTTCATTGTTTTTTGACCTTATGAAAATAGTGACATGTGTTGTTCAACACTAAATGACTATAGAGGGACTGAAAACATCCAGACCCCTACCAAATCTTACTCCTGTTAGCAAAGCAGATGTACAACATTTTAGTATCTGAAATGCACCCTTTAACTAAAATCCGTTGAAAGAGGTTGCAAGCTCTTATGGCTACACAGAACATACATACATGATTACATTTTACAAGTACACAGGGAAAAAAAAGCATATCAAAACACATCTAGTCCCATAAGGCATTCTCCAGCCTACAACACATCTCCCAGCTCCTCTTTTGGCCTGTTTGATTAGGATTTAGCCTATGCTGACAGATCATCTTTGGAAAGGCCCCTGGCTGTGCCAAAAAGAACAAGTTAAGCAAAGGATTAACCAATACACTCTCACTAATGCAGTCAAACTGTCACCAGGATCAAAGACATTCACAAGAGACAGAAAGCAATTTAGGCAAGTGTCCCTCCATGAATTAATGTAAAATATACTATAACAATCACACTCTGCCTGAAAGAATATACTGCTCTGCTCTCACTTTTCAGGGGAAAAAAAAAATAAATAATAAGGCAGCATAAAAACAACTTTGTATTTAAATGAAACTGTTTATTCTCTAAACATTACCTTCTCAGCACTTTTACTGCGACAGAAGACAATATAAGAAAATCAAAATGCAGTATTCCTTCAGTGAGAAAGCATTAAAACAAGAAAATTCAACTCAAACAATGAAACTGAACAGGTCGTCAGAGCCCGTTGGTAATTCTACTGAGTCAGTTGATACTGAAAAACAGAGTGTAGGATGAAGTTGAAGTAGTCCCAGTTACTTCAATTACAATCATGATTCAGGAGACAGGTAGTTCTAGAAATCCCACCTAAATTTTGCTCAAAGTATATCATGTTTATTAGGTGCTCTGTGATGGACATCATGTAAGAACAAAACTGAAAAACTATGCCAAAAATTGCAGATGCATCCCAAATACAAGAAAAAGGAAACTGATAATTATACTTTAAAACAACATGATAGAGTCTACACTGTTCAAAAACATCTTGGGAAACAAATAACTATACAGACATAAGGCAAATAATGTTTCTAGTATTCCTCAGTAATAATAGTAAGTACTCAGTACTAATAAAGTAAACACTAATAAAGTAAATGGCTTGTTGATTAATGTAACACCATACTGATAATTTAGATCAATATGCTGATTTTAAATACATCTAAAAAACAGAGCCACAATTAGAATGTAACTGTGGTGGTTTGTGTGTACCACTGGAAAAAAAAAAAAGAAAAAAAAAAGAAAAAAGTGTAAATACTGAGATTTAGTGTCAAATTCTAAAAAATACAGAATCCAAATTGAAGAAAGATTAAGTGTATTTTGGAAGTTACCTTGCAGTTACACTGCTACTTTCTTCAGATGAAATTATCCTTTCTCCCAAAGATGCAAAAAGAACAGCCCCATAGTTTCTAGCACGAGAAGTACAGTCCATAAAGCTGTGATAGAACTAGTTATAAGTTTACGACCAGGTTTGCCTAATTACCTGTGCCTCATATGCCCATTGTAAATTCTTTTTACTATGATTTCTCCTTGCTGCTTGGTAGTAACTGCAATATAGCCTGGACTTGTGTGCCTAATACAGATATATGTTGTGTATGTAATGGTGTCTTATGAAAAACATGATAAAACAGCATAACCTCTACAAAATGTGTAATTAGTCTAACCCAATAAAAGTGTACTGGTATACAAATAACTTGCTTGAAAATGAACAAAACTGTGCCATCTTAACACAATTAAAATAGGGAGGAAGTTAAGCCAACCTGAAGAAATATTACGATTTTAGAGAAACAAACAAAATTTAAGCCAAAATATATATGATGCCTGCAAGCACTACCTACATGCCATGTAACAAGGACCACATCCATAAAGCTCATATTTTCAATACAGTGAAACTCAAGAGGAACTGAATGCATTACTAAACATAGTCCCTCTGCCTGGCCTAATCTGCTCCACAAACATGGCAAGAGCTTACACCACCAGCTGGTCCAGCCACCCCACTCCAACCTTTCATTGTCACCATTGTTCTGTACCAGTGCTGACCTAGTGTCATACTGAATGTGCTCCCAAAGTCCTAAAATAAAGCATTTAGTTTAGAACATGAGACGACAGATGTAAAAAATTAAATAAATAAAATTTAAAAAAAAAATCCAACAATCATTGAATCCTTGTTTAATATATACAAGCCACTATATTTTTCCAGTACACTTTTTTTAGAAGAAGGAAATTGAGCAACCAGGACTGTACCAGGCACAAAATCAGTGCTGTGGTGTCAAAGCCCATTCCATCTGTCGGCAGAGGGAAGGAAATTACAGCTGTATTTAAAAGACTCATCCTGCATTTAAGAGACTCATCTTGCACTGAGCCTTCAATGTTCTTACAGTATTGCAACACTGAAAAAAATTATATTTCAGCTTCATATTCTACTTATCCAATATCTCCAGCTTACAAAAAAACAGAAAAGTGATTCCTGCTATTCTAATGTAGTCTCCCTTTTGTGGCAAGAGGTTACTATAAACAGACTTGTTGAATTGTGGATTAAAGCCGTGAAAGAAGATGCATAGCAGCAGAGTAAACAGACCAGTGCTATACTTGTATAAAGAAAAAAATACTAGAGAAAGATTTGGAAAGATGGTATTGTCAGCACTATCCTTTAACAACGTTAGGAAAAAGAGCTACTTATTACACATCCATTCCTGTTTACCAAATAGTATCTCATTCCATGCTCTGAAAGAAAGTACATACCTGTAAAATATCTACTATCACCTCATTCTTTAAATAGGATAATTCTGATGCTCATCTTCCAACCTGCCCATGTAGTAAATATCTAAAGTTAAAGAACAAGCAAACTATACTTAAACAAAACTGTCTTTTATAAATACAGAAAATATTATCAGAATTTGTCAAGGTTAAATTATTAGTCATTTTTGTGTGTGTTTTTTTTTGTTTTAAATATCTTAAAAACAAGAGACAAAACATTAGATTTAGAACAGAAACAGCAAGGACAATGGAAACAGAAAGAATGCCAGGGATTTAAACCCAGAATTCAGTACGTGCATCATGTGGTTAATGCAATGCATGAAAAACCCACTGGCTTAAACCTTGCCCAAATTCTCAAAAACTTAAGTCCAGCTCTTAAAACAAGCTCTGTATGAATCCACACCTCTGCTTATAACAACTCCACAAATGTTTTGAGATTTCAAGCCATCTGCTACTAGAATTGATGTCCTATTCACTAACTCTACAATCTTAAAGGATTAGCAGGCATGTGACTTGAAAGGGTGGGTTATTGCTTCCTAAGAACAGAAGCGTTTTCTTCAAATATCTCAAGGAAATCACAGAGCATAGAAATGAAAAAATGTATATACATGAATTCATCTTCATTTAACACTCGCATTTTGCTTGAACATCTCAGTTCTGCTATTTGGTATCAGACATATAAAACCATGGTTTAAGCTATTAACGCCTTCAGATTTTCCCCAAACTAGTATTATTTAATTTTCAGCTATTCAGATTTAAAAGGACAGCAACTATGTTTACCTGTACAGTTCTGAGAATATAGTTGACATTAACAGAAAGTAGTTACATCGAAACAAATGAAAACAGGATAACCCTAAGTCAGTCACCATTTCATAAGTAAATTG